>NC_142643.1:10000-15000 GCF_053813885.1 Theobroma cacao | reverse complement strand
AGGGTTTAGGGTTTAGGGTTTAGGGTTTAGGGTTTAGGGTTTAGGGTTTAGGGTTTAGGGTTTAGGGTTTAGGGTTTAGGGTTTAGGGTTTAGGGTTTAGGGTTTAGGGTTTAGGGTTTAGGGTTTAGGGTTTAGGGTTTAGGGTTTAGGGTTTAGGGTTTAGGGTTTAGGGTTTAGGGTTTAGGGTTTAGGGTTTAGGGTTTAGGGTTTAGGGTTTAGGGTTTAGGGTTTAGGGTTTAGGGTTTAGGGTTTAGGGTTTAGGGTTTAGGGTTTAGGGTTTAGGGTTTAGGGTTTAGGGTTTAGGGTTTAGGGTTTAGGGTTTAGGGTTTAGGGTTTAGGGTTTAGGGTTTAGGGTTTAGGGTTTAGGGTTTAGGGTTTAGGGTTTAGGGTTTAGGGTTTAGGGTTTAGGGTTTAGGGTTTAGGGTTTAGGGTTTAGGGTTTAGGGTTTAGGGTTTAGGGTTTAGGGTTTAGGGTTTAGGGTTTAGGGTTTAGGGTTTAGGGTTTAGGGTTTAGGGTTTAGGGTTTAGGGTTTAGGGTTTAGGGTTTAGGGTTTAGGGTTTAGGGTTTAGGGTTTAGGGTTTAGGGTTTAGGGTTTAGGGTTTAGGGTTTAGGGTTTAGGGTTTAGGGTTTAGGGTTTAGGGTTTAGGGTTTAGGGTTTAGGGTTTAGGGTTTAGGGTTTAGGGTTTAGGGTTTAGGGTTTAGGGTTTAGGGTTTAGGGTTTAGGGTTTAGGGTTTAGGGTTTAGGGTTTAGGGTTTAGGGTTTAGGGTTTAGGGTTTAGGGTTTAGGGTTTAGGGTTTAGGGTTTAGGGTTTAGGGTTTAGGGTTTAGGGTTTAGGGTTTAGGGTTTAGGGTTTAGGGTTTAGGGTTTAGGGTTTAGGGTTTAGGGTTTAGGGTTTAGGGTTTAGGGTTTAGGGTTTAGGGTTTAGGGTTTAGGGTTTAGGGTTTAGGGTTTAGGGTTTAGGGTTTAGGGTTTAGGGTTTAGGGTTTAGGGTTTAGGGTTTAGGGTTTAGGGTTTAGGGTTTAGGGTTTAGGGTTTAGGGTTTAGGGTTTAGGGTTTAGGGTTTAGGGTTTAGGGTTTAGGGTTTAGGGTTTAGGGTTTTTAGGGTTTAGGGTTTAGGGTTTAGGGTTTAGGGTTTAGGGTTTAGGGTTTAGGGTTTAGGGTTTAGGGTTTAGGGTTTAGGGTTTAGGGTTTAGGGTTTAGGGTTTAGGGTTTAGGGTTTAGGGTTTAGGGTTTAGGGTTTAGGGTTTAGGGTTTAGGGTTTAGGGTTTAGGGTTTAGGGTTTAGGGTTTAGGGTTTAGGGTTTAGGGTTTAGGGTTTAGGGTTTAGGGTTTAGGGTTTAGGGTTTAGGGTTTAGGGTTTAGGGTTTAGGGTTTAGGGTTTAGGGTTTAGGGTTTAGGGTTTAGGGTTTAGGGTTTAGGGTTTAGGGTTTAGGGTTTAGGGTTTAGGGTTTAGGGTTTAGGGTTTAGGGTTTAGGGTTTAGGGTTTAGGGTTTAGGGTTTAGGGTTTAGGGTTTAGGGTTTAGGGTTTAGGGTTTAGGGTTTAGGGTTTAGGGTTTAGGGTTTAGGGTTTAGGGTTTAGGGTTTAGGGTTTAGGGTTTAGGGTTTAGGGTTTAGGGTTTAGGGTTTAGGGTTTAGGGTTTAGGGTTTAGGGTTTAGGGTTTAGGGTTTAGGGTTTAGGGTTTAGGGTTTAGGGTTTAGGGTTTAGGGTTTAGGGTTTAGGGTTTAGGGTTTAGGGTTTAGGGTTTAGGGTTTAGGGTTTAGGGTTTAGGGTTTAGGGTTTAGGGTTTAGGGTTTAGGGTTTAGGGTTTAGGGTTTAGGGTTTAGGGTTTAGGGTTTAGGGTTTAGGGTTTAGGGTTTAGGGTTTAGGGTTTAGGGTTTAGGGTTTAGGGTTTAGGGTTTAGGGTTTAGGGTTTAGGGTTTAGGGTTTAGGGTTTAGGGTTTAGGGTTTAGGGTTTAGGGTTTAGGGTTTAGGGTTTAGGGTTTAGGGTTTAGGGTTTAGGGTTTAGGGTTTAGGGTTTAGGGTTTAGGGTTTAGGGTTTAGGGTTTAGGGTTTAGGGTTTAGGGTTTAGGGTTTAGGGTTTAGGGTTTAGGGTTTAGGGTTTAGGGTTTAGGGTTTAGGGTTTAGGGTTTAGGGTTTAGGGTTTAGGGTTTAGGGTTTAGGGTTTAGGGTTTAGGGTTTAGGGTTTAGGGTTTAGGGTTTAGGGTTTAGGGTTTAGGGTTTAGGGTTTAGGGTTTAGGGTTTAGGGTTTAGGGTTTAGGGTTTAGGGTTTAGGGTTTAGGGTTTAGGGTTTAGGGTTTAGGGTTTAGGGTTTAGGGTTTAGGGTTTAGGGTTTAGGGTTTAGGGTTTAGGGTTTAGGGTTTAGGGTTTAGGGTTTAGGGTTTAGGGTTTAGGGTTTAGGGTTTAGGGTTTAGGGTTTAGGGTTTAGGGTTTAGGGTTTAGGGTTTAGGGTTTAGGGTTTAGGGTTTAGGGTTTAGGGTTTAGGGTTTAGGGTTTAGGGTTTAGGGTTTAGGGTTTAGGGTTTAGGGTTTAGGGTTTAGGGTTTAGGGTTTAGGGTTTAGGGTTTAGGGTTTAGGGTTTAGGGTTTAGGGTTTAGGGTTTAGGGTTTAGGGTTTAGGGTTTAGGGTTTAGGGTTTAGGGTTTAGGGTTTAGGGTTTAGGGTTTAGGGTTTAGGGTTTAGGGTTTAGGGTTTAGGGTTTAGGGTTTAGGGTTTAGGGTTTAGGGTTTAGGGTTTAGGGTTTAGGGTTTAGGGTTTAGGGTTTAGGGTTTAGGGTTTAGGGTTTAGGGTTTAGGGTTTAGGGTTTAGGGTTTAGGGTTTAGGGTTTAGGGTTTAGGGTTTAGGGTTTAGGGTTTAGGGTTTAGGGTTTAGGGTTTAGGGTTTAGGGTTTAGGGTTTAGGGTTTAGGGTTTAGGGTTTAGGGTTTAGGGTTTAGGGTTTAGGGTTTAGGGTTTAGGGTTTAGGGTTTAGGGTTTAGGGTTTAGGGTTTAGGGTTTAGGGTTTAGGGTTTAGGGTTTAGGGTTTAGGGTTTAGGGTTTAGGGTTTAGGGTTTAGGGTTTAGGGTTTAGGGTTTAGGGTTTAGGGTTTAGGGTTTAGGGTTTAGGGTTTAGGGTTTAGGGTTTAGGGTTTAGGGTTTAGGGTTTAGGGTTTAGGGTTTAGGGTTTAGGGTTTAGGGTTTAGGGTTTAGGGTTTAGGGTTTAGGGTTTAGGGTTTAGGGTTTAGGGTTTAGGGTTTAGGGTTTAGGGTTTAGGGTTTAGGGTTTAGGGTTTAGGGTTTAGGGTTTAGGGTTTAGGGTTTAGGGTTTAGGGTTTAGGGTTTAGGGTTTAGGGTTTAGGGTTTAGGGTTTAGGGTTTAGGGTTTAGGGTTTAGGGTTTAGGGTTTAGGGTTTAGGGTTTAGGGTTTAGGGTTTAGGGTTTAGGGTTTAGGGTTTAGGGTTTAGGGTTTAGGGTTTAGGGTTTAGGGTTTAGGGTTTAGGGTTTAGGGTTTAGGGTTTAGGGTTTAGGGTTTAGGGTTTAGGGTTTAGGGTTTAGGGTTTAGGGTTTAGGGTTTAGGGTTTAGGGTTTAGGGTTTAGGGTTTAGGGTTTAGGGTTTAGGGTTTAGGGTTTAGGGTTTAGGGTTTAGGGTTTAGGGTTTAGGGTTTAGGGTTTAGGGTTTAGGGTTTAGGGTTTAGGGTTTAGGGTTTAGGGTTTAGGGTTTAGGGTTTAGGGTTTAGGGTTTAGGGTTTAGGGTTTAGGGTTTAGGGTTTAGGGTTTAGGGTTTAGGGTTTAGGGTTTAGGGTTTAGGGTTTAGGGTTTAGGGTTTAGGGTTTAGGGTTTAGGGTTTAGGGTTTAGGGTTTAGGGTTTAGGGTTTAGGGTTTAGGGTTTAGGGTTTAGGGTTTAGGGTTTAGGGTTTAGGGTTTAGGGTTTAGGGTTTAGGGTTTAGGGTTTAGGGTTTAGGGTTTAGGGTTTAGGGTTTAGGGTTTAGGGTTTAGGGTTTAGGGTTTAGGGTTTAGGGTTTAGGGTTTAGGGTTTAGGGTTTAGGGTTTAGGGTTTAGGGTTTAGGGTTTAGGGTTTAGGGTTTAGGGTTTAGGGTTTAGGGTTTAGGGTTTAGGGTTTAGGGTTTAGGGTTTAGGGTTTAGGGTTTAGGGTTTAGGGTTTAGGGTTTAGGGTTTAGGGTTTAGGGTTTAGGGTTTAGGGTTTAGGGTTTAGGGTTTAGGGTTTAGGGTTTAGGGTTTAGGGTTTAGGGTTTAGGGTTTAGGGTTTAGGGTTTAGGGTTTAGGGTTTAGGGTTTAGGGTTTAGGGTTTAGGGTTTAGGGTTTAGGGTTTAGGGTTTAGGGTTTAGGGTTTAGGGTTTAGGGTTTAGGGTTTAGGGTTTAGGGTTTAGGGTTTAGGGTTTAGGGTTTAGGGTTTAGGGTTTAGGGTTTAGGGTTTAGGGTTTAGGGTTTAGGGTTTAGGGTTTAGGGTTTAGGGTTTAGGGTTTAGGGTTTAGGGTTTAGGGTTTAGGGTTTAGGGTTTAGGGTTTAGGGTTTAGGGTTTAGGGTTTAGGGTTTAGGGTTTAGGGTTTAGGGTTTAGGGTTTAGGGTTTAGGGTTTAGGGTTTAGGGTTTAGGGTTTAGGGTTTAGGGTTTAGGGTTTAGGGTTTAGGGTTTAGGGTTTAGGGTTTAGGGTTTAGGGTTTAGGGTTTAGGGTTTAGGGTTTAGGGTTTAGGGTTTAGGGTTTAGGGTTTAGGGTTTAGGGTTTAGGGTTTAGGGTTTAGGGTTTAGGGTTTAGGGTTTAGGGTTTAGGGTTTAGGGTTTAGGGTTTAGGGTTTAGGGTTTAGGGTTTAGGGTTTAGGGTTTAGGGTTTAGGGTTTAGGGTTTAGGGTTTAGGGTTTAGGGTTTAGGGTTTAGGGTTTAGGGTTTAGGGTTTAGGGTTTAGGGTTTAGGGTTTAGGGTTTAGGGTTTAGGGTTTAGGGTTTAGGGTTTAGGGTTTAGGGTTTAGGGTTTAGGGTTTAGGGTTTAGGGTTTAGGGTTTAGGGTTTAGGGTTT
>NC_142643.1:0-2500 GCF_053813885.1 Theobroma cacao | reverse complement strand
TTAGGGTTTAGGGTTTAGGGTTTAGGGTTTAGGGTTTAGGGTTTAGGGTTTAGGGTTTAGGGTTTAGGGTTTAGGGTTTAGGGTTTAGGGTTTAGGGTTTAGGGTTTAGGGTTTAGGGTTTAGGGTTTAGGGTTTAGGGTTTAGGGTTTAGGGTTTAGGGTTTAGGGTTTAGGGTTTAGGGTTTAGGGTTTAGGGTTTAGGGTTTAGGGTTTAGGGTTTAGGGTTTAGGGTTTAGGGTTTAGGGTTTAGGGTTTAGGGTTTAGGGTTTAGGGTTTAGGGTTTAGGGTTTAGGGTTTAGGGTTTAGGGTTTAGGGTTTAGGGTTTAGGGTTTAGGGTTTAGGGTTTAGGGTTTAGGGTTTAGGGTTTAGGGTTTAGGGTTTAGGGTTTAGGGTTTAGGGTTTAGGGTTTAGGGTTTAGGGTTTAGGGTTTAGGGTTTAGGGTTTAGGGTTTAGGGTTTAGGGTTTAGGGTTTAGGGTTTAGGGTTTAGGGTTTAGGGTTTAGGGTTTAGGGTTTAGGGTTTAGGGTTTAGGGTTTAGGGTTTAGGGTTTAGGGTTTAGGGTTTAGGGTTTAGGGTTTAGGGTTTAGGGTTTAGGGTTTAGGGTTTAGGGTTTAGGGTTTAGGGTTTAGGGTTTAGGGTTTAGGGTTTAGGGTTTAGGGTTTAGGGTTTAGGGTTTAGGGTTTAGGGTTTAGGGTTTAGGGTTTAGGGTTTAGGGTTTAGGGTTTAGGGTTTAGGGTTTAGGGTTTAGGGTTTAGGGTTTAGGGTTTAGGGTTTAGGGTTTAGGGTTTAGGGTTTAGGGTTTAGGGTTTAGGGTTTAGGGTTTAGGGTTTAGGGTTTAGGGTTTAGGGTTTAGGGTTTAGGGTTTAGGGTTTAGGGTTTAGGGTTTAGGGTTTAGGGTTTAGGGTTTAGGGTTTAGGGTTTAGGGTTTAGGGTTTAGGGTTTAGGGTTTAGGGTTTAGGGTTTAGGGTTTAGGGTTTAGGGTTTAGGGTTTAGGGTTTAGGGTTTAGGGTTTAGGGTTTAGGGTTTAGGGTTTAGGGTTTAGGGTTTAGGGTTTAGGGTTTAGGGTTTAGGGTTTAGGGTTTAGGGTTTAGGGTTTAGGGTTTAGGGTTTAGGGTTTAGGGTTTAGGGTTTAGGGTTTAGGGTTTAGGGTTTAGGGTTTAGGGTTTAGGGTTTAGGGTTTAGGGTTTAGGGTTTAGGGTTTAGGGTTTAGGGTTTAGGGTTTAGGGTTTAGGGTTTAGGGTTTAGGGTTTAGGGTTTAGGGTTTAGGGTTTAGGGTTTAGGGTTTAGGGTTTAGGGTTTAGGGTTTAGGGTTTAGGGTTTAGGGTTTAGGGTTTAGGGTTTAGGGTTTAGGGTTTAGGGTTTAGGGTTTAGGGTTTAGGGTTTAGGGTTTAGGGTTTAGGGTTTAGGGTTTAGGGTTTAGGGTTTAGGGTTTAGGGTTTAGGGTTTAGGGTTTAGGGTTTAGGGTTTAGGGTTTAGGGTTTAGGGTTTAGGGTTTAGGGTTTAGGGTTTAGGGTTTAGGGTTTAGGGTTTAGGGTTTAGGGTTTAGGGTTTAGGGTTTAGGGTTTAGGGTTTAGGGTTTAGGGTTTAGGGTTTAGGGTTTAGGGTTTAGGGTTTAGGGTTTAGGGTTTAGGGTTTAGGGTTTAGGGTTTAGGGTTTAGGGTTTAGGGTTTAGGGTTTAGGGTTTAGGGTTTAGGGTTTAGGGTTTAGGGTTTAGGGTTTAGGGTTTAGGGTTTAGGGTTTAGGGTTTAGGGTTTAGGGTTTAGGGTTTAGGGTTTAGGGTTTAGGGTTTAGGGTTTAGGGTTTAGGGTTTAGGGTTTAGGGTTTAGGGTTTAGGGTTTAGGGTTTAGGGTTTAGGGTTTAGGGTTTAGGGTTTAGGGTTTAGGGTTTAGGGTTTAGGGTTTAGGGTTTAGGGTTTAGGGTTTAGGGTTTAGGGTTTAGGGTTTAGGGTTTAGGGTTTAGGGTTTAGGGTTTAGGGTTTAGGGTTTAGGGTTTAGGGTTTAGGGTTTAGGGTTTAGGGTTTAGGGTTTAGGGTTTAGGGTTTAGGGTTTAGGGTTTAGGGTTTAGGGTTTAGGGTTTAGGGTTTAGGGTTTAGGGTTGATAGGGTTTAGGGTTTAGGGTTTAGGGTTTAGGGTTTAGGGTTTAGGGTTTAGGGTTTAGGGTTTAGGGTTTAGGGTTTAGGGTTTAGGGTTTAGGGTTTAGGGTTTAGGGTTTAGGGTTTAGGGTTTAGGGTTTAGGGTTTAGGGTTTAGGGTTTAGGGTTTAGGGTTTAGGGTTTAGGGTTTAGGGTTTAGGGTTTAGGGTTTAGGGTTTAGGGTTTAGGGTTTAGGGTTTAGGGTTTAGGGTTTAGGGTTTAGGGTTTAGGGTTTAGGGTTTAGGGTTTAGGGTTTAGGGTTTAGGGTTTAGGGTTTAGGGTTTAGGGTTTAGGGTTTAGGGTTTAGGGTTTAGGGTTTAGGGTTTAGGGTTTAGGGTTTAGGGTTTAGGGTTTAGGGTTTAGGGTTTAGGG
>NC_142642.1:41005000-41097500 GCF_053813885.1 Theobroma cacao | reverse complement strand
AAAATATTTGAAAAGCTTGCCATCCGAGCCAGGTAAATGCCTTTTAAATAAACAACCTGACTCTTGTCCTTCATTTGCAGAAGCATGTCACAGTTCAGAATTTCAAATTTTTGTTGGCCATCCACGTGTCCATAGAAGACGGAAATCGGACAGCTCCCTTCCCACCTCTAACTACTGGAATTCCATTCATCCCACAGATCCGCTGGAGGTAAAAGATGGATCAGAAGAGTTTGATTCTGTCTCCTTTAATCCTTCTTTTCAAACCTTTCCATGATTAGCTGTTTAATATGGAATGTGCGAGGGGTGTCGGGTGTCGGGATCCAAAGACGATTAAAAATATTAAAACTAATCCATAACATAAAATTATTGGTAATCTTGGAGCCTATGGTTAATCTAAGCAGAGTGGATTATTTTAGAAGGAGATTTGGGTTTGAGAAGATGATTAGTAATTGCTCGCAAAAAATATGGGTTTTTTCTTCTATGGAAATTGGCTGTGAAGTTTTAATGGATCATACACAGTGCCTTCATTTGAAATTATCTTTACCTTGGCTGCTTCACCCTTTATCTGCTACTTTTGTCTATGCTAAATGCACTAGACAGGAACGTTTGGAGCTGTGGAATTGCCTGCGGTCGTTATCTTCAGATATGCAAGGACCATGGATGGTAGATGGTGATTTTAATACTATTGTCAGCTGTGCAGAACGGTTAAATGGCGCCTCTCCCCATGAAGGATCAATGGAAGATTTTGCTGCAACCTTGTTAGACTGTGGTTTAATCGATGCAGGCTTTGAGGGAAATTCTTATACTTGGACTAACAATCACATGTTCCAAAGGCTTGACAGGGTGGTCTATAACCCCGAATGGGTTCATTTTTTCTCCTCTACACGAGTGCAGCATTTAAACCGAGATGGATCTGATCATTGCCCCTTACTAATCTCTTGTGCTACTGCTAGTCAGAAGGGTCCTTCTACTTTTCGCTTCCTGCACGCTTGGACAAAGCACCACGATTTTCTTCCCTTTGTTGAAAGAAGTTGGCAAGTTCCTTTAAATAGCTCGGGCTTAACGGCTTTTTGGACTAAGCAACAGCGATTGAAACGGGATCTCAAATGGTGGAACAAACAAATCTTTGGGGATATATTTGAGAAATTGAAGCTTGCAGAAATTGAGGCAGAAAAGAGAGAGATGGATTTCCAACAAGACCTTTCCTTAATCATCAGAAACCTCATGCACAAAGCTTATGCCAAACTCAATCGTCAATTGAGTATTGAAGAGTTATATTGGCAACAAAAATCCGGGGTGAAATGGTTGGTGGAAGGAGAGCGCAACACAAAATTCTTCCATTTGAGGATGCGAAAAAAGAGAGTGAGAAATAATATATTCCGAATTCAAGACTCCAAAGGAAATGTTTATGAAGACCCCCTTTACATTCAAAACTCTGCGGTTGAATTTTTTCAAAAATTGTTGAGAGCTGAACAATGTGACATTTCCAGGTTTGACTTCTCTCTTATTCCTCGAACTATCTCCATCACAGATAATGATTTTCTTTATGCAGCTCCATCACTTAAGGAAATCAAGGAGGTGGTTTTTAATAATGATAAGGACAGTGTTGCTAGCCCCGACGGTTTCTCTTCTCTCTTTTATCAACATTGTTGGGATATAATCAAGCAAGATTTATTAGAAGCAGTGTTGGATTTTTTCAAAGGGACCCCAATGCCTCAAGGTGTTACTTCCACAACATTGGTTTTGCTACCCAAAAAGCCTAATTCCTGCCAATGAAGCGATTTTCGTCCCATTAGTTTATGTACTGTTTTAAATAAGATAGTTACTAAACTTCTGGCAAATCGACTATCCAAAATTCTTCCATCCATCATCTCAGAAAATCAAAGTGGTTTTATCAATGGCCGCCTCATAAGTGACAACATTCTCCTTGCACAGGAACTCGTTGGTAAGCTTGATACTAAAGCACGGGGAGGTAATGTGGCGTTAAAACTTGATATGGCTAAGGCATATGATCGACTGAATTGGGATTTTCTCTATTTAATGTTGAAACAATTCGGTTTTAATGATCGATGGATAAGTATGATAAAGGCTTGCATTTCCAACTGTTGGTTTTCTCTTCTCATCAACGGTTCCTTAGTCGGTTATTTTAAATCTGAGAGGGGGTTAAGACAAGGTGATTCTATCTCCCCGCTTTTATTTATTCTGGCTGCAGATTACCTGTCAAGAGGGATTAATCAATTATTTAGTCACCATAAGTCTTTACATTATTTATCTGGTTGTTTCATGCCCATTAGCCGTTTAGCTTTTGCTGATGATATTGTCATTTTCACTAACGGTTGTCGTCCAGCCTTGCAGAAGATTTTAGTTTTTTTACAGGAATATGAAAAAATGTTTGGACAACAGGTTAATCATCAGAAAAGTTGCTTTATCACAGCCAACGGATGTTCAATGACGAGGAGGCAAATAATTGCTCATACCACTGGTTTTCAACATAAAATACTGCCTATTATCTATCTCGGAGCGCCTCTCCATAAAGTTCCCAAAAAGGTAGCCCTCTTTGATTCCTTAATTACTAAAATCCGAGATCGCATTTCAGGATGGGAGAACAAGACTCTTTCCCCTGGGGGTAGGATAACCCTGTTAAGGAGTGTCCTTTCTTCACTTCCTATGTATTTGCTGCAAGTTCTCAAACCACCGATGGTAGTGATTGAGAAGATAGAGCGATTATTTAACAGCTTCCTTTGGGGTGATTCCACGAATGGAAAGAGGATACATTGGGTGGCTTGGCATAAACTCACTTTCCCATGCTCAGAAGGGGGACTCGATATTCGGCGATTGATTGATATGTTTGATGCATTTTCTATGAAATTATGGTGGAGATTCCAAACATGTGATGGCCTATGGACAAATTTCTTGAGAACCAAATATTGCATGGGCCAAATCCCTCATTATGTTCAACCAAAATTACATGACTCCCAAGTTTGGAAACGAATGGTAAAAAGTCGGGAAGTGGCAATTCAAAATACCCGGTGGAGGATAGGCAAAGGCAATCTTTTCTTCTGGTACGATTGTTGGATGGGCGATCAACCTTTGGTAACCTCTTTCCCGCTTTTTCGTAATGATATGTCCACTGTTCATAAATTTTTCAATGGTCAGAATTAGGATGTTGATAAATTAAAATTGTATCTGCCTATGAACTTGATTAATGAGATTTTGCAGATCCCTTTCGATAGATCGCAGGATGACATAGCCTATTGGGCCTTAACTTCCAATGGGGAATTCTCTACATGGAGTGCTTGGGAGGCACTCAGGCTACGACAATCACCTAATGTTCTATGTTCATTATTTTGGCACAAAAGTATCCCGTTATCCATTTCCTTTTTCTTGTGGAGAGTTTTTCATAATTGGATTCCAGTTGATCTTCGCTTAAAGGATAAAGGATTTCACCTGGCTTCTAAATGTGCTTGCTGCAACTCTGAGGAGACTCTTATTCATGTTCTTTGGGATAATCCGGTTGCGAAACAGGTTTGGAACTTCTTTGCAAACTTCTTTCAAATCTATGTCTCGAATCCTCAAAATGTTTCTCAAATTTTATGGGCTTGGTATTTCTCGGGTGATTATGTAAGAAAGGGCCACATCCGTACTTTAATTCCATTATTCATATGCTGGTTCTTATGGCTGGAAAGAAACGATGCTAAACAAAGGCATTTGGGCATGTACTCAGATAGAGTGGTATGGAAAATAATGAAACTCTTAAGGCAGTTGCAGGACGGCTATGTATTGAAAAATTGGCAGTGGAAAGGAGATATGGATATAGCCGCTATGTGGGGATTCAATTTCTCTCCTAAAATTCAAGCGACTCCGCAAATCTTTCACTGGGTAAAACTAGTTTCAGGTGAACATAAATTGAATGTGGATGGCAGTTCTCGGCAGAATCAGAGTGCAGCTATTGGGGGCTTGCTCCGTGATCATACAGGTACGCTTGTCTTTGGTTTCTCTGAGAATATTGGTCCTTCTAACTCCTTGCAGGCTGAATTACGTGCATTACTTCGAGGTTTACTTTTATGTAAAGAACGAAATATCGAAAAGCTGTGGATAGAAATGGATGCGTTGGTGGCAATTCAGATGATCCAGCAATCTCAGAAAGGGTCCCACGACATACAATATCTGTTGGCATCCATCAGAAAGTGCTTGAGCTTTTTCTCCTTCAGAATCTCTCACATCTTTCGAGAAGGAAACCAAGTCGCAGATTTTTTGTCAAACAAAGGGCACACACAACAGAATCTCCTTGTCTTTTCCGAAGCAGAAGGTGAGTTGCACGGTATGCTTAAATTATATAGGTTAAATTTACCTTATGTCAGATATGGCTAATTGTAAAGGAGTAGTACTCCTTTTTTATTTTTCTTGAAATTGTACTCCTTTATCTCTTTGTAATAGTGGGAGACCTCCACTTTATAGTAGCATCAATAGTTATGCACATAAAATGGAGTTTCCTACTTTTAGTACCTTCTCAATCTTGACTTATGCTCATGTAATTCTGGAGGTAAGGTATAGGTCCCCCTCCCTCTTGTCTTTTTTCGATTATTAATAAAATAATTACAGGGTAGCTGGGCCCTGCGAGAACTTCCAGATTAAAAAAAAAAAAAAACCCTCAACCCTCAACCCAAACCCTCAACCCTAAACCTTCAACCCTAAACCCTAACCCCTAACCCCTAAACCCCTAAACCCTAAACCCTAACCCCTAAACCCCTAAACCCTAAACCCTAAACCCTAAACCCTAACCCCTAACCCCTAAACCCTAACCCCTACACCCTAACCCCTAGACCCTAAACCCTAAACCCTAAACCCTAGATCCTAGACCCTAACCCCTAACCCTTAACCCTAACCCCTAAACCTTAACCCCCAAACCCCTAACCCCCAAACCCCAACCCCTAAACCCTAAAAACCTTAACAATGCTTAAAATGATCTTAAATATCCTTAAAAAAACCCTAAAAATCTTTTAAAAATAATACGAAACTTAAAAATTCATAAAAATCATAATAAATAATTAATAAAATTGAAAATCACTTAAAAATATAAGAAATCCTTCAAATTCTTTGAAATATCTTTAAAAGGACATTAAAAATGCTTAAAAATTCATGAAAAAAGACCTTAAAAAGGCTTTAACAGACTTTAAAAATCTTTTAAAAATAACTTACAAAACTTCAAAAATCCATAAAACTCTTTCAAAATACTTTAAAGGACCTTAAAAAGAACCTAAAAATCTTTTAAAATGTCATAAAAAAACCTAAAAAGTTCTTCAAAATTGTAATAAACAATTAACCTGATATGATTATTGATGAGATTTTGAGGATCCCAATTAGTAGAAGTACTGCAGACACGGCATATTAGGCTTTATCTCAAAATGTAAAATTTAACACAAAAAGTGCTTGGGAGATTTCTCGCCAACAGCAGCCTAATTTTCGAGGGGTAAATTGATATGGCACAAGAGCATTCCTTTAACGGTTTCATTCTTTTTATGGTGCCTAATGCATAATTGGATCCCGGTGGAATTAAGGATGAAATCGAAAAGCTTCTATTTAGCATCTAAGTGCCTATGTTGTTGTTCGGAGGAGTCTTTTCTACATGTCATTTGGGAAGGTATAGTTGCACAATAGGTTTGGAATTTTTTTTGCAAAATTCTTTCAAATCTATGTACATAACCCTCAAAATGTTTTACATATTCTTCATGCATGGTAATATTCTGGTGACTATGTGAAACCTGGTCATATTCGCATTTTATTGCCATTACTTATAATGTGGTTCCCATGGGTTGAACGCAAATGCTAAGCATAAGGAGCTAAAAATGTATCCTGACAGAGTGATATGGAGGATTATGTGGATGTTGAGACAGCTCTATCAGGGTAACTTATTAAGTAAATGGCAATGGAAATGAGATATTGATATTGCAGCACATTGGGGACTTCGGTATGAACAAGACAGTCACGGTCATCCAAAAATTATCTATTGGTCTCGACCATTGATGGGTGAGTTTAAGCTGAATGTAGATGGTTGCTCTAAGGAAGCTTTTCAGAATGCTGCAAGCGGAGGAGTTCCACGGGATCATACAAGTACTATGATTTTTGGTTTTTCTGAAAATTTTGGACCTTACAATTCTACACAGGCAGAGTTAATGGCATTACATCGAGGATTGCTTTTATGCAATGAATACAACATATCCAGAGTTTGGATAGAAATCGATGCAAAGGCAATTGTACAAATGTTACATGAGGGACATAAAGGATATTCCCGGACCCAATACTTGCTGTCTTTTATCTGCCAATGCTTGAGTGGCATTTCCTATAGGATTTCACATATCCATCGTGAAAGTAATCAAGCTGCTGACTATCTCTCCAACCAAGGGCATACACACCAAAGCCTGCAGGTATTTTCAAAAGCCGAAGGTGAACTCAGAGGTATGATTAGATTAGATAAAAGTAATTTACCTTATGTTCGTTTTAAATAAAGGTAAAGGAGTAGTACTTCTAATTTATTTTTGTTCTTATTATTTTTCTTTTCTTGATAATTCAAACTCTTGTAAAATGGAAATGTTGAAATTTTATGATTGCATTCAAAAATATGCACATAAAATGATACCTTCCTACCTAGGTACCCTTCCAAATTCTCTTCGATCTCATGTAACTCTAGAAGTTCGATTTATGTCCCCCTCCATATTGTACTTAATTTTTTCGTTTATCAATAAAATAATTATAGGGTAGCTAGGCCCTATGGGAATTTCCAACATAACAAAAATTAAAAATCCCTTAAAAACATCAAAAATCCTGCAAATTCTTTGAAAATCTCAAAAAAACCTTAAATATCTTTCAAAGGAAATTAAAAATTCTAAAAAATTCATGAAAAATACTTTTAAAATGTTGTAAAAGACTTTAAAAATCTTTAAAAAATAAAATACAAAACCTCAACAATCCATAAAATTTCATCAAAATCCTTGTAAATCCTTCAAAAGACCTTAAAAATCCTTAGAAATTCATATAAAAAAAACCTTAAAAATGCTTTGAACAACCTTAAACATCTCTAAAAAGACACTAAAAATCATTTAAAAAACCATACAAAACTTACAAAATCCTTAAAAATTGTAACAAACAATTGAAAAATTAAAAATCTCCTAAAAACATAAAAAATCCTTCAAATTTTTTTAAAAATCCCTAAAAAAACCTTAAATATCATTAAAAAGACTTTACAAATGCCTAAAAATCCATAAAAAAAAAACCTTAAAAATGCTTTAAAAACTTTAAAAATCGTTTAAAAATAATTTACAAAATCTTAAAATCCATAAAATTTTATAAAAACCTCTCAAATCCTTCAAAAGATCTTAAATATCCTAAAAAATTGTAAAAAATCAATAAAACCATTCAAAACTTAAAAAATACTTAAAACCGTAAAAAATAATAAAATAATTGAAAATCCCTTAAAAACATCAAAATTTCTTCAAATTCCTCAATAATCATTAAAAAACCTTAACTATACTTAAAACAACTTTAAAAATGCTTAAAAATCCATAAAAAGCCTTAAAAATGCTTTTAAAATCTTTTATAAATAACTTACAAAATTCATAAAATTTCAAAAAAAAACCTTTGAAAATCCTTGAAAATACCTTAAAAATCCGTACAAATGCAAAAAAAAAAAAAAAACCTTAAAAATGCTCAAAATGACCTAAAACATCTATAAAGTGACCCTAAAAATCCCTTAAAAAATTACACAAAACCTAAAAAATCTTTAAAAATCCTAAAAAAAATTAAAAAAATTAAAATTCGCATAAAAATATAAAAAAATCTTGCAAATTCTTGAAAAAATCTCTAAAAAACCTTAAATATCCTTAAATGCATTTTAAAAATGCTTAAAAATTTATGAAAAACCCTTAAAAACATTTTAAAAGACTTTAAAAATCTTTTAAAAATAACTTACAAAATCTCAAAAATCTATAAAATTCTTTGAAAAAACCTTAAAAATCTTTGTAAATCTATCAAATTGTCATGACCCAACACTCCCTTCGAGCTCATGACAACCGTCGCGAAGTTTCGGTAATCATTCATTACCAGGTATGTCAACCGAAACCTCGCAAGGCTCTTGCATCAGTTTTCCACTTCCCCTGTGAGCAATAGTTACTAAATATCAAATTTTAAGATAATATAAACTATTTTAGATCGAAAACAATCAAAATAAAATTTTGACCACACAGGGATATTTTGGTCATTTTTGCCTGAAAATTTCGAAACTTGATAAAAATACAATGTATGGTAGAAAGATTTCCATTTCCGATTAAAAATAAATTTTTTGCAATCTAAATCATCCATTTGGAGTGAAAAGTTGACTAATTAGACTAAATAAAAATATTCAATAATATATTCCATTTTCTTATAAAACAATTTTTATAGAACTATGTATAAATAATTTTTGTAGCGTGAGAACAAAATAAATTCATACACATAGTAATACAGTAAACCAGGTATTCAAAATTATCTTACAGTGGCATATGGACCCCGAGATAACCAAAAGTGTGCAAGAATGTAGACCTACGATTTTCAAGGAAGTAAGTCCAAAAGAAATCCTTGATGAAATCGACTGTCTACAGATTATCTTGAACCTGAAATGGTTAAAAAAGAAAGGGTGAGTTTTCATAAACTCAGTGAGTAAACAAAGTCCGTCATTAACATCTAAAGCCGAGTAAATGGAGACAGTTAACTTTTCATCATACCATAATCCACAACATTTTGTACTTGTTTCAAATCATATAAAATAACACATTTCATTATAATACACATCACGACTTATGATTTTCTTAAAAACTTGGCTCATGCCAAAAATCATACTCGGTGATACCTTGGCCGAGGCATTCGACCGAGTCCGTCAAGGTTATTAAGTTAACAACTACTCATAAAAACATAGTTTAGCCATCCCTTGGCATTGGCAGAGTTCATCCTCAAGTGGTGGTTCGGCGTGAAGTGAACTCTATCATACCTTAGGAGATATCCTTCGCCTCTCTCTTACTAAGGTAAATATAACGGGGTTTACTGTGCCCCTCTAATAGGCTGGTCCACGGAAACCCGCCTACTGCAGTGGCTAATTAAATAACCCACCAATCAATAAAATTTTGACAGCATAACGTGGCTAACATAATACTACCCAGCCTGTCAAAGGAAAACAAACAGTTTATATATTTCACAACCCAAAATCCCAGCCACATATGTCATCACGTATCAGTTCATAAATCATCAATTCCAAACATAGGTACGTAAACTTAAATATATAAGCAACATCAAAGGTTGGTCTCCACATACTCACATTTTCAGAAACATTATTGAATTGTAAAATAAGTCATAAACCTTAGTCCTTAAATTGATTATTAGTCATAAAACATAAAATTCATTTAGGTTCAATATTCTTAAAATCATAAAAACGATTGTAAAAATACTCTAGATAGATAAGATGAACAGTGGTTACTCACTTTGACGGGAATTTACAACACTCTTATTCTTGATCCTCGGGTGCAATACCTTTGCCCTTATCCAAGGGCTCACCACCTATACATAATGTGCAACGGGAAATTTAATATACTTATGCTAAATCGTTACAAAACTATTCTATGTTCTATATGAATGCATGCAATGAAATGGGAGGTGTTCGGCCTATCGCGCACTATGCACTATTTAATCGGTCTAAACGTCCAATTCGATTCCAATTAATTTATTGCACTTCCAGTACTCCCCAAAATTCCACAAACTTCACTACAAGTCTATTCTAAGTGCAATTGCCAAAATATCCCTCATTATGGTGCAAATTGCCAACAACGGGAGTAAAATTTTTCGGTACCCGTTTTCGATTTTCGATATTCCTAAGCACCAAATACATCTAAATGGCATGAAAAACAACCAAATTCATCATGATTCCTCACCCATAAAATTCAGCCAAGATAGGTTATATAATGGGCATGTGGATTTCTTGCTTAATTTTCATACTAAATGTTACTAAACACCTAAAAACACTAAGTTACCTTGAAATTCAACTAAATTCATCACCAACTTTCTCTCTCCAAATCTGGCCAGCATATTGCCCCTCATGAAAACTTGAATTTAATTCATTGAAAATGGAAAAGAATGCATGGGCAAGATGAATTTCAAGCTTAATATTAAAAATCTTACCTTTAGTCATCAATTTCTTGAAAATTCAACAATTTTTCTTTAGTTTTTCCTCCCTAGGGTTTTTCTTTTCTTTTCTTCTCTTTTCTGTAGGTGCTGGTCGGCCTTGAAATGCTGAGTGGAAGAGTGTGGGCTGGTTTTTAAATGGCAATATAAAAATATTAAATTTTTGACACATGTCACCTTTTTATTGGTTCACTTGTTTTAATTTAATTTTTAAGCCTTTTCTCACCACCACAAATGCTCTAATATTTATCCATAGCATAAAATAATAAGAGGTAGAATTCTGGAGCTTGACAAATGTCATGGTGGTGTAAAATTACAATTTTGCCACTAGGGTGATAAAATTACCATTTTACCCCTATGCTTTGAAAAATACCGGAATTAAAATTTTTTTTTCACTTCTTAACCTCAAATCATACTCCAATACTCAAATCATACTCTAAAAAGTCAAATAGGGTCAAAAAATCTTTTCTGAAAATTTTCATTTTGTCCCCAAGTGGCAAATGACCATTTTGCCCCTGGATAGTGAAAATTTCGTTTGACTCCAAATTGATCCTCGAACTCCAAATCACAATATTAAACCATTCTGGTACTTTAATATCCTTAATTCCATCTCAAATTCTCTATTTGATCTAGTTCGAGGCTTAAATCAACTTTGTTGTACCTCTAGGTACAATACCTACTTTTCTAAATTTTTCGAGACTCTCCTAGCATGCAATCATGCTATCATCACGTGTATGTCATGACAAGTATTTTATAAGGTCGGGCTTTACAGTATAACTAATATTTTAATTTTATATAGTATATATTTATATGTATTATTTTATTATATATATATATATATACATGAAATTAGTGACATAACTTATATATTATAAGTTGTGTATCAAAGTTTGTATAAATAATAACTAATTATAAACAATATGTCATTAAAACAAAGGTGATAACCAATAAAGTTATTTAGTGTAATCATATAAGTGAAGTTTATTATAAGTTATAGTATAATAGCAATACTTGTTTATAAATTAAATATATATAATATATTTATACAATTATATATATTCATAATATTTTATATTACAAAAGATAAAGAAAAAGCATAAGACAACCCATAAAGGAAAAAGAGTGGCCTAGCATAAAAATAAAAAATAAAAAAAGAGAAAGGAGGGCAGCCCATAGTGAAAAAGAAAGGAAGGCAGCCGAAAAAGAAGGTTTGCGGGATGTAATTTGTTGCATATATGTATATGTATATATATAATTTTCATTAATGTGTACACACACACATGGTTTATTCTTTTATGAAAATAAATAATATATATAAATATATATATATATGTATGTATCTATATGTGTACATATACATTAGTATATATGTTCTTTATTTATGATATATATTCTTTTACGAAAGTTTATAACTATGTCGTATGTTAATTATGAAAATATTTATATATATAACGATAATAACATATTTATTCTTTTGTGAAAAGTGCATACATATACATTTGTAGTCTTCATAGCAAAAGCAAGCCAATAAACACGATCCTGCTCGAATGCATTATACAAATTCCAGATCAGCAACCCAATATTAAATTCCAGAATTTTAGTCGAGACAATCACGCACAATGCCAGAAATTGAGGACAACAATAACTCCAACAAAGACCATCACCACAGAAGAAGACGAGAAAAATTCACATCCCACCCGGAGGATTATCAATTAAAGCTGCCAATAGTAAAGAAAAGTAGTCAGAAAAATTCTCAATCCACCAAGAATATTTGCTCAGATTTGAACCTTGTGAGCCGAGCTACAAAAATGTTCCACATATATACTTTTCAACTATATGGGAGTTGATTCATCTCAACGAGTAACTCCACTAAGCTTAGAATAACGGATTGAGCTTGTTGCAAAACTCTATATATAAGCTAACTTTGAAGCATGCAGAACTTTGAGATGGATTATTTGCTCAGATTTCAAAGCAAACAAGGAACAATCCTGACAGGTATGCATGTCCTTTTTAAGAATATGCCTTTCTCTATATTTTTATGTATTTCTATTGCCTTACTGCATGCCACTTTCTTCCTTCCTTGATGTCAAAACAGGCAAAACTTGATCAAAGCATGGGAGCTGATGTATTTATGCGCATCCTCCGCGCCTGCTAGCAAAGACATGAGAGCTTTGTTTTTGGATATATATACATATTCCAAATGATTTTTAAAAAATAACTTACACCCACAATTCTTTAAAATTCTATCCACGCATGCTTTTCATAAATTTTACACTTCACATAAAATATACGTACATGTATATATATACGAAAATTTTAAAATTGACACCCCCTACTCACCTTATAATAGTGGGATATTACTCCACTATTGATTCGTACGCGTGTATAATTATTCCTAGTTATCGGTCACATACTTCGTTTGGCACGCCTCCACGACAAACTTTCCTAACAACAATTTAAACTCAATATACTTAATCACACATTTATATGGGTAGCAACTTAATTAAAAATTTTCTAAGCAACTTGCATATTTTTCATCCAAAATATGCACAATATTAAACTATCCATAAATCTTCAAATATAACATTAACTTACCATTGGGCCTTTTTCATTTCTTTATGACCTTTGAGCCCCCTCTTTATGGGCTTCTCCATTTTCCTTATTTGGGCTAAGCCCAATTATTTTTATTTCTTATTGGGCCATGCCCACTTATTTTCTATTGGATCATGCCCATTTATTTATTTATTTATTTATTTCATTTCATTTCTTTTCTTTTTTCTTTCTTTTTCTCTCTTCCATGTTTCTTCTTCTTTTTTTTCTTTCCAGCCCGTGGCTTCCCTTCACCACCGTGGCTTCCTCTCTTCACCACCATGGCTTCCTTTCTTCATCACCGTGGCTTTCTCTCTTCCTTTCCTTTCAAAATCGATCACCAAAAGTCTCATTTTCTCATCCTTTTTGCTGCCATTTTCTGCTCTAAAATCAGCAGATTTCCAGCAACAAAACTCCTCAATTTTGGCAGCACAAAGCTATCCAATTTTTTGCACAAATTGGCAGCAAATAGCTCCAATTTTTCTGCATAATTTTTCTACACAAATTGGCAGCAAATAGCTTTAATTTTTCTATACAACTTTTATGCACAAATTGGCAGCAAATAGCTCCAATTTTTCTACACAAATTGGCAGCACTTTGCTGCCCTTTAATGGCAGCAAAACCTCCAAAATTTCCAGCTGCAAATTCACACAATTTCAGCAGCAAAAACCTTAAATTTTCAGCACCAAAATCAGCCATAAAAACCTCAAAAATTCTAGCAATTAACTTCAAAAAAAAAATCAGCTTTCCTACATCAAAATTTTCAGCTTTCTTCTTCCTCTAAAAATTACAGCAAAAAGCTCTCTTTTCCTTCCTCAAAGTGCAACAAAATCAATCTCTTTGCTCTTCCTCTCTTATGGTTCTTTCTCTCCCTTTTCTCTTTATTTCTTTCTTCCTGTATATTTCTTCTCTTTTTCTTCTTCACTAACCGACTTAACTTTTCTCTCTTTCTTTTTCTTTCCTCCCATGGCCGGCCCCCACCTTCCTTTCTACACTCTTCTCTATTGTTTTCTTTACTTTTTGTCTTTCTTTGATTCCTTTGTTCAATCGGCCATTAACTTCACTTGGTTCCAATTTAGTATTCTTCCAATTGACTTTGACTTTTCTTTATTCCCATCCTTGACTCATGTGGCCACTCATGTACATATAAAAATATTATTTGACTTTTCAACATCTTTTCTTCATTATTTTATCATCCATTTTATTTTCATTTTATTTTTATTTCTTCAAAACAATAAAATTTATATATTATGCCTTAACTTCATTTTATTTGGCACTCAATCTTCCAATTTTCGTATCTTAAAATTTGATCATTCCGACACGTTTAAAAATTCTAATTTCCTTCTATCTTCCTTTTCTTACACGTGTATAATCAAAATATCGAGATTGCATTTCAACGCGGTGTCACCATAATGTTTAAATATTTACTTACCCGCGTTAGCTCGATTTAATAAAATCACGTTGTCACAATTATCGTCGTTTTCCTTCAAAATTCTTCTTTACTTCTTCTCCCCCACTTAAATTAGTCATATTCCATTTTTCATGATGAATTCCGACAACATATAAAATATTAATATTTTAATATTATTTTATTTTAAAATTTTTCACTTGCCTTCTTTGGTCCCGAAACGCATCATTACATCTCGGTTTACTTCCGAATCATCCTTTACCGTACTAATTCTTCTCCAATGAAAATATTATTATTTAATTGTTATTTTTGCACGCGCGAAGCATTTTATTCTTGAACGTTCCTTTCATCCTTTGTCGCTCTTTAGCACGCCAATTCACATCAAACGATCATTCGTTTGATCAATAAGGTCTTATTTGTGTCCAACGAGGGTGCGGGGTATTACAATCTCCCCCACTTAAAAATATATTCGTCCTCGAATTCTAATCAACATACTGTGAACAATTAAAATTTTAAAATTCTTCTACATCACTTTCGTTGGACATTCTCCATATAAGATCTCGATCTTATGAATTAAATCAATTTCTAAACTTTATAGAAAACTCGGCAATGTCATATTACTTTTATTTATAAGTACCACACTTCTCGATTAAGTCGATATTATTCTTCCTCTTATAAAGAGAAATTAAATATATCGTTAATCCTAGTCACACCTCCATCAAATCATTCTTAAATCATCAATTATGCATGTTTACATAGCCATCCACAATTTCCTCTACCTTGATCCTTTATCAAACCTTCTGGCATTCGAACATTTATCCAACCATTGACTATGGGTCTAATTTGTCAACCTATCTTTATTTTGGTTTACACACTTCCATACCATTTCCATGCAAGCATTTCATAATACGTAAAGATCAAGACATGTTTTATTTATTTCATATATATTTAACATCAGAGATTATTCAAATCTAATAACCATTAGTAACTATATTCTCGAAAATAAAACTCCAGTACTTTCATGATCGAGTGCTCGCTAGATAATTTTAACTTATACCACAAGACATTTCGATAATTAACGATATTCGTGTATATATCTTAATAATCTTAATCAATCTCTTTAATCAATAGCTAATTTGTTCATCATCAACTGCATACAACATATCTAACTTGAATTTCCTCAAATTTACTCTAAAAGCCTTTGCTAGTATATGAATATTCGAAATCTCAAATCATCTTCTCTTCCTAACTGGATCTTTATAATTCCCGTAACGTATTTCTATTCCTTCACTAAGGGTAATATCATTTAATCAAACCATATCACCCTCGTTCTTTAAATATTCGTAACACAATTTATCCTTTGCCTATCCTTTTTAGGTACTTTACCTTGATAATTAATTAAATAAATTAAAACTGATGAGGAAGGTATATTTCACAATTTATGTCTTGTATTTACAAGCATATAGAGACCACAACTTCCTCAGATCTAGATATCGACGAGATAATCATTGCTTTAAACCACCATTTCCAAACATCCTTGTATGTTTGCAATTCATCTTCATACTTATATAACATATTAGTCACGAATCCCAACTTGACTATATAACCTTTTTGCTCCTTGAGCTTTAATGTTTCTCATAGTGAAAAATTTCTCGAACTATATCATCAAGGTGTTCATAGAGTGGATACAAGTTCATAACTTATAGTTCAATGCCGAAAGCAGTGAACACAGTCTCATCATTAGAGTTCCACTCTTACCTACCAGTCGTAACTCCCTTTGTTCATTTACGTACACATTGTTTGGTTACTCACCATCCATTGATGACCATCCAAGTTCAAACTTTTATAAATAGTCAAACTAGTGCATTCTCACACCTTTCCATACATTTCCAAAACCCTTAAACACTTCCTTTAATACAATCTTGTTGAAAATTTAAATAATCAAAGGCTGATCTCTAAAGCCCTTCATAACCTTAACATTTCAATGTATGCTTATTAACATTCCACTTATTGGTTCCTAATGGACATTATTTTAAGATCTCCTAAAGTGTTCGTATTATTAATCCAGACTATATTGAACTAACTTGGTATGATTGCATTAATTATCCTTAAACTTCTTAGGTGCGATTGTAACAACATTCGTATTTCATTCGTATTTCTTCCATCGCTAATCCAATCACAATCTGGTATTCGCATATGCTTTATGATCTTATTGACTCTTTTGGTTCATCTATATGAGATCATTGGATCTTATATAATATCACAATTCCTAAAAGTCATTCTCATTTCTCATTTCCCTTTTGTACTTCCATCGGATACGACTTTATTCATTTTGATATTAATTACTCACTTAAGATTTAGATTCATGGGAGTCATATGCACCTCTTGCATTTTTGAATTTCAATTTCTACATAAGGGGATTCTCATTAACCAATTTCATTATTAGGATTACCTTCAATTGTCCTTGTGTTATCACTTTACACCAATATACCATTCATTTCCCTTTAACATCTACACAATCAACTTTGATATTTATAAAACTTAATATAGATTTTACTTAAATGTCCCTCAACATTATCGCCAATATCTAATTTCAACCTTGAGCTAATTCATGCACTAATAACTACAACCCAGCATAGTTTCATCAAACCTTGGGATCTCATCTTTACTTAATTAGATTAAAAACCAGCTCCATTTAAGCTGCTATACACTACATATTCGCATTTAAAATATCTCGAAAGTTCAGCACCATTTATATATATAGGTAGAATAAACTTCATTAACACAGTGCACTAACCTCTGTGCAGACAAGTATCAATTTACATCTCCTTAATATTTAAATTTATAAACCTCGAGCGAATCTCAACGATCATTATTTATTCTAGTCAAAATATACCTCTTATTATCATTATCGTAGGTTCTCCTCTATATTGTCCTCAAATACCGTCCATAGTCATCAAATTTCTTTCCATTGACAATCATGGCTCAAATTTTATCTCCACCAAGTGAATAAGTTATTACAGACTTATTAGTCTGACTTCACTTTCCTCCACTCTTGGTCAAAGGAGTATATCTTTCACGACCCGGAACCTCCCTCGGGCCCATGACAATCGCCGCGACGTCCCGATTGACACTCATTACCCGAAATGCCAATCGGAACCCTGCAAGGCTTACGTATCAGTTTCTTGCCTTTCCTATGAGCAATCGTTGTTAAACATTCCGTTTTAAACAATTACTATTCAAAATATTGATTAGAATATAGCATTTTTATAGAAAATAATATTTATAGAAACACGTGTAAGAAATCTTTTGTAACGTGGAAGTAAAATAAATTCATACATATAATAATTTACAAAGTTATAATGTACAATAATAATTACAATGACAAGTGGCCCATAAATATACTAAGTGTTGGTGATAGTAATCTACTGTCTATGAGATAGAGGGGTCAACTGAAATCCTCGACAAAATCAAGTATCTACAAGCTACAACAGGCCTGAAATATTTGGAAAGGAAGTGGGTGAGATTTTGCAATCCCAATGAATAAACATACATTATTATAAATATCTAAAGGCGAGTAAAATGGAGGCAAGTTTAAACAACAATTCATAAACCATTTCATAAGGTTTTCAATTTATTTCTTAAACCATAAAATATTTGTAATTTACCAAAACAGTTGTTAAGGCTTATGACTTTTATTAGAAACAGGGCTCAAGCTAAAAACTAGTCCTCGGGGATACCTTGGTCGAGGCATTTAACCGAGTCCGCCAAGGTTGTTAAAATATTTACATGTTAAACACATGTTAGTTTTAAAAACAAGCCGTTCCTTGGCATTGGCCGAGTTACACATTCACATGGGGGTTCGACGTGAAGTGAGTTCTAACACTACCCCAAGAGTTACCCTCCTCGCCTCTACAATTGGAGTAACTATGCAATCGAGTTTACCGTACCCCTTTAATAGGCAGTCCACGAAAACCCGTCACTACAGTGACTAAATCCACCAATTTTAATAAAATTTCGATAGTATAATGTGGCTTTTATTTATTTATCTAGCCTACATAGTAAAAGACAACTTACATAAATTCTCAATGCAATTATAAAATATAGCCACATATACTCATATATCATAAGCCATTCATAGGAAAATATATTTTTTCAAGACAATTGGCAGCCTTCAATTACTCAATTTCATGATCAAGAGTCTCTTACTTCAGATAATCAACACAATATATTTATTTGTGGCATTTATTTCTAAAACATTAAAAGTCTCATTTTAATCTCATTTTCGTTTCATAAAATACATAATGAGCATTTAAAAATAAACACTAGATAATTTACAATAATAATAGATTTACTCACAGATTGTACAAATTAAATGCTTTCTAGGTGCCCCGATCACTGTTCGTCGGGTACGACTTTCTTGCCTTTATCGGAAGGCTCTCCTCCTAGACACATTGCAAAAATTACACAATTCACCACATTGATGCTAAATCACTATATAATTGACTTAAATCCTATACTAATGCATGGTATGAAATGCAATAGCCTAAAACGGCTTAAACGCGGTATTAACCTATTTTTTTGCACTTTACCCGATAAATTGCTAACGCGCTCCATTTTAGTTCTAAATTATCTCATTTTCTCTCCAACATTTCTAACCATTAAATATCAGCCAATAACCCTCTAAAATCACCAAAATCAGCTCACTTTCCTCCTTGAAAAATTAGGTCAAAAATGAGACATTAACTCGGTTAATTTTCCACTTTGTTTTTCTATCACATTTAACCATTTTTCATCATTTTCTCTTCATTTCACTTAGAATAAAAATCACTTCATCATCATTGTACATCATTGAATATTCGGCCAAGGGTGGGTATTGTGAGAATTTCATGCTTTCTTGCCCAATTTGATTTCTATACACATTTAACTAACTAAAACTACCAATTTAACTAAAAATCAAAACATAAATATTTCAAAATCCTTCCCCTTGAAATTCGGCCAGCCCTTGGTATCACTTTTTGATCTCTCTCCTCAAGCATGCTAAATGGAAACAAAGGCATAGGAAAGGTAGAAATCAAGCTAAAGTTGAAAAATCTTACCGTTAGACGCGTAAACGGACGAAAAACGCGAATTCCCCTTTAAATTTTCTAGTTTTCCTTTGATTTTTCTCTTTTCTTCCTTTTCTCTCTATTTTCTTTCTTATTTTCTCCTTATGGCAGACCATCACCTGATGTGGGGTTTAAATGGGCTTATTTTCCTTTAAAATAATATTAAATCATTAAAAAGTGTCATGTGTCACTTTTCCATTTGCCCGTTTTTAAAATTTCATCCTTTAAACATCAATTTTTTCACCACTTAAAATACCATAGTTATTCATACCAAAAATAAATAAATCCTATGATTTTGACAAGTTTTGGGTGGTGAAAATTACGGCTTTAATCCGGGACGACAAAATTACCGTTTTGCCTCTATGTTTCGAAAATTGCCGAAATTGAAAATTTTCACTTCCTATCATTAAATTATACTCCAAATAGTTAATCTTGGTCAAAAATTTCACTCCATGATCAAATTATTATCTTAGGTGGTAAAATGACGATTTTGCCCCTGAACATCAAAATTTTAATTTTTTTTTTCAAATGAACCTTCGAACTCTGAACAATCATTTTTAGTTGTTCCTGGATTGTAAAATATTAAATTTCATCATACGATTCCTATTTGAACTAGTTCGAGGTTAAATCAACTCAAGTGTACCGTTAGGTACAATACCAAGTTTTGTCTATTCTTAGGAGCTTTCCTAGCGTAATAACATGCTACTCAGTGCATGTATGTCATGACATGTGTTTATAGGGTCGGGTTTTACAAATCTACCTCCCTTAAAATAAAATTTTGATTTCAAAATTTCACATACCAGATTCGACAAATAGATGCGAGTATTGATTTCTCATCTGATGCTCTACTTCCCATGTCATTTCCTCCATTCGAGTACTTTTTCACAACACTTTGACCATTGAAATACTCTTGTTCCTCAATACTCGATCCTTTCGATCCAAGATACTCACAGGTTGCACTTCGAACTTCAAATCGTCATGCAACTCGATCGGAGGTGCTTCGAGGATGTGAGAGGGATCTGGTACATATTTCTTAAGCATGGAGACATGGAAAACGTTGTGGATCCGATCTAACTCCGGAGGTAGTTCTAACCGATAAGCCATTGGTCCAATTTTCTCAATGATTCGGAATGGTCCAATATACCTCGGGCTAAGCTTTCCCTGCTTCGCAAATCGAATCACACCTTTCCACGGAGAAACCTTAAGAAAAACTCTATCATCGATCTCAAACTCCAAGTCTTTTCTCCGTTTATCTGCATAGCTCTTCTGCCTATCTTGGGCTACCTTTAGCCTCTCTCGTATAACTTTGATCTTGTCATTAGTTAGATCGATCAATTCCACACTAACTAACTTTCTTTCACCCACTTCATCCCAACAAAGTGGAGTACGACATTTTCTTCCATATAAAGCTTCATACGATGCCATACCAATGCTAGATTGGAAGCTGTTGTTGTAAGCAAATTCCACTAACGGCAAGTGTCTATCCAAACTCCCAAGAAAATCCATGATACAAGCCCTCAACATATCCTCCATAGTCTAGACAGTCCTCTCTGACTGACCATCCATCTGTGGGTGAAAAGTAGTGCTAAATTTTAATTTGGTTCCGAGAGCTTCTTGAAATTTCAGCCAGAGTCGAGAAGTGAATTGAGGATCTCGATCTGACACTATAGAAACGGGAACTCCATGTAGCCTCACAATCTCATCTATATAGAGCTGAACCAGCTTCTCAATAGAGTATGTACTATGGACAGCTAAAAAGTGAGCGAACTTAGTCAACCGATCTATAATCACCCAGATCGCATCCTTTCCCCTCTGTGTCCGCGGTAGTCCCAAAATAAAATCCATAGTTACATGCTCTCATTTCCACTCGGGAACAAGTAAAGACTGAAGTGTACCTGCTGGCCTCTAATGTTCCGCCTTAACTTGCTGACATACGAGACATTTTGCTACGAATTCTGCTACGTCTCGCTTCATACCTGGCCACCAATAATTCTCCCTGATAGTCCTATACATCTTGATGATTCCGAGATGTAATGCATAGGCAGATGAATGGGCTTGTTCCATGATAGCTTGTCTCAGCTAGTTTCCCTCAGGAACACAAACTTGGTCTTTAAACATCAAGACGTTATCCTCTCTGAATTTGAACTCACTGACTCCCTCATCGGTCAATTTTTGAATTTCTTTTCTTAACTCATCATCAGACCTCTGAATGTCCTTTATTTGATTAAGTAATGAAGGTCGCACAATGAAGCTTGCCAATAAGGATCCATCCTCACCATTTTTCAACTGGACCCCAAGATATTTCATCTCTAATAATGCTGAAAAATAACAACTCTGAAGTGCGGCTAAAAACGATGAAGACTTACGACTTAAGGCATCAGCTACAACGTTCGCCTTTCCTGAATGATAGTCTATCACCAAGTCATAATCTTTTATCAACTCCAACCATCGCCTTTGCCTCAAATTAAGTTCCTTCTGAGTGAGCAAATATTTTAAACTCTTGTGATCCGTAAATATCCGACAATGCTCACCATACAAGTAATGTCTCCTGATTTTTAAAGCAAACACCACTGCTGCTAACTCTAAATCATGGGTAGGATAATTTGCTTCATGCCTCTTTAGCTGTCTAGAAGCATAAGCCAAAACTTTTTCATCCTGCATCAGTACGCACCCCAACCCCAACTTTGAGGCATCACTACTGTAAAACCCAACCTTATAAATACATGTCATGATATACATGCACTGAGTAGCATGTTATTACGCTAGAAAAATCCTAAGAATAGACAAAACCCGGTATTGTACCTAACAGTACACTTGAGTTGATTTAACCTCGAACTAGTTTAAATAGGAATCGTATGATGAAATTTAATATTTTACAGTCCAGGAATGACTAAAAATGATTGTTCGGAGTTCGAGGGTTCATTAGGGGTAAAATTGAAAATTGTGATGTTTAAGGGTAAAATCGTCATTTTGCCACCTACGATAATAATTTGATAAGAGAGTGAAATTTTTTACCAAGATTAACTATTTGGAGTATAATTTAATGATAGGAAGTGAAAAAGTTTAATTATGGTGATTTCTGGAGTGTAGGGGCAAAATTGTAATTTTACCACTCGCGGATAAAATTTGAGATTTTGAGAGAATTTAGATCAAATTTTACAAATTGGAGAATGGTATGAGTATAAGGGATGAAAAATACGTCTATGGGCAATTTTTCAGTTTTTTGGGCAAAAATATAATTTTTCACTTTTACGGGGGTAAAAGTGTAAATTTCAAAACTTACTCCACCGAGACTTTGGATAAGTCTGAGAATTTTATCTAAGCTATGGATATGTGGGACAAGTGTATGGTGAAAATTTGGAAACAAATGGATGAAATTTTGAAAATGGGCCAATGGGAAAGTGACACGTGGCATTTTTTTAATGAAATAATATTATTTTAATGAAAAGTCAGCCCATTTAAACCTCATTTTAAGTGCTGCCCGGCCATAAGGGAGAACAAGAGAGAAAATAGAGAGGAAAGAAAGAAGAAAAGAAAAACCAAAGAGAAAAAAGAAAATTCAAAGGGGAATTCGCGTTTTTCGCCCGTTTACGCGTCTAACAGTAAGATTTTTCGACTTTAGCTTGATTTCTACATTTCTTATGCCTTTGTTTCCATTTAGCATGCTTGAGGAGAGAGATCAAAAAGTGATATCAAGGGCTGGACGAAATTCTAGGGGAGAGAAATTGAAATTTTTAGGTTTTGATTTTTAGTTAAATTGATAGTTTTAGTTAGTTAAATGTGTTTAGAAATTAAATTGGGTAAGAAAGCATTAAATTTTCACAATACCCACCCTTGGCTGAATCTGCAATGAGGTACAATGATGATGATCTGATTTTTATTCTAAGAGAAATGAAGAGAAAATGATGAAAAATGGTTAAATGTGATAGAAAAACAAAGTAAAAAATTAACCGAGTTAATGTCCCATTTTTGGCCGAATTTTCCAAAGAATAGAGTGAGCTGATTTTGGTGATTTTAGAGGAATATTGGCTGATAATTAATGGTTAGAAATGTTGGAGAGAGAATGGGACAATTTAGAGCTAAAATAGAGCGCGTTACCAATTTATCGAGTAAAGTGTCAAAAATAGGTTAATACCGCGTTTAAGCCATTTTTGGCTATTGCATTTCATACCATGCATTAGTATAAGATTTAAGTCAAATATATAGTGGTTTAGCATTAATGTAATGAATTGAGTAAATTTTTGCAATGTGTCTAGGATGAGAGCCTTTCGGTAAAGGCAAGGAAATCGTACTCGACAAGTAGTTATCGGGGCACCTAGAAAGCTTTTAGTTTGCACAAACGGTGAGTAAACCTATTATTATTGTGAATTATCTAGAGTTATTTTAAAAATGCTCTTTATGTATTTTATGAAACGAAAATGAGATTAAAACAGGATTTTTGATATTTTAGAAATAAATGTGACAAAAAAAAGATATATTGGGTTGATTATGAAATTGAGTAATTAGAGGCTGTTAACTGTCTTGAAAATTATATATTTTCCTATGAATGGCTTATGAGATAAGTATATGTGGCTATATTTTGTAAGTGCATTGAGAAATTTATGTAAGCTATTTTTACTATGCAGGCTGGATAAATAAATAAAAGCCACATTATATTATCGAAATTTTATTAAAATTGGTGGGTTAGTCACTGCAGTGACGAGTTTCCGTGGACTGCCTATTAGAGGGGCACGATAAACCCGGTTATATAGTTACTTCGGTAGTAGAGGCGAGGAGGGTAACTCCCGGGGTAGTATTAGAGCTCACTTCACGTCGAACCCCCACGTGAATGTGTAACTTGACCAAATATTAATATTTTAATATTATTTTATTTTGTCTCTTTGGTTCCCAAAGTTCCTTATTATGCCTCAATTCGCATCCGACCAACTTTATTTATCACCATATCAAAGTATGGGGCATTTCAAATCTGGACTTTAAAACAGAATCAACTTAGTCGACCAAGAAATAAGTTAGTCGACTAAGTCTACTAAAAGCATTCTGCTAGAAAATTTGAATCCTACATTAGATGACAAATTAATGGCTAGAACTGCAATAAAACTGTTTCCAACAGTCAGAAACTGTCTAACACACTTCAGAGCTAATTTTCTAAGTATAAAAAAGGGTTCCAATGGCTAAAAATGCATTAAAGGCTTCCAAAAACACAAAAAGAGCTGAAAAATCAGAAAATACTTGCTGCTCATTTACTGCACTCAACTCCTATCTTTATAATTGTGATATGCACTTCACTTTGTACCAATTAGATCAATTTTGTGATCATAGATACACTCTTATCACTTATCTCCTTGTATTCTTAGAGTGAGCGAGTCACTCTATGGGATTGATTCAAGCTAGGATTGCTTGATTGAGTATAGGTTCTAACTTAGCCTTGAAAAGTTAGGTGTTGAGTTTTAGTTGATCCCGATAAAAACTATTGTGAAAGGTTTTGGCTAAGCTTGATAAAAGCCATTGTAAAGCTTGGTGAAAGCTTGTAAATGTCACCATTCATAGTGGATTAGTTTGGAAAATCCTTGGTTGAATAATCAAGGTAGTGGATGTAGGTCTTGGATCGAACCACTGTAAATTTCTGCGCATTGTCTACTTTGTTTTTGTTTTCATTGCTTTTCAAATTAGTTTTTCATCTTGCTAAGAGCCAAAAAGTGCTATTCACCCCATTCTAGCACATTTAAACGGGACCAACATTAGCAACTCTTAGCATTTATTCATTATTCTAGCTTTGTTACCCTAATTTCAATTTTAAGTAATTTTCAAATTAGATTACTTGGATAAAATTAGAGTGTTGAATTTTAGTAATTAGAAAAAATTTAGATACGATTCCTTGTGGAGACGATCAGCCACTCATTACTATTTTACTTGTGTGACACGTATGCTTGTGTGTGTAAAATCATCAAGATGCAACTTCTGCATTATTCTTGAAACCTGTAGTTACCTATTTCTAGTAAAGCAGATGAATTCTAAATTCTCTTGGATTTCTCTATTTGGTTGCAGATTATGTGTTCAAGGCCGTTGATGCTCTACCTGTCTTAGCTCATCCAATGATCTAGTTTGCAACTAGTGTTATGGCACTCCAGGTTGATATATGTTCTAGACTTACATTCTCTTTTCATAACTATTATGTTCTGTAGTTAAACTTCTTTTTGTTCTTGTATGGTTATTAATGAATTTTGATTTTGCATAAGTTTAATTAAGTGAAGAAGTTAGAAGTTTTGGGTTATTTAGTTTCATTCATAAAAAATAAAAAGCAAGTCCTCATCCCCAATGTTTTTGTTGACTTGTTAATCATCTCATATTGGTGAGATGAACAAGATGACTTTTGACAGCAACTGTTCCACTTCAAAAGTCTACGAGCTCATTGTTTAAATGCATTCAATTTAAGTATTTTAATACATAAAACAAGCTGGGTTTCGACTAGTTTTTGGTTTGCTTAGGAATAATTCTCAATTAAGTAATGTTTATTAAAAAAATTATTTAACATAAGTGGGCTTAAAAATAAAAGAAGAAACCAAAGTTGCATAGGCAGGAGCCCACGATCCCCCTTTATCCTTAATGGGCTGCCCCTTTCCCCTCTCTTCTTCTTCTTCCCATTTTTTAATGGGTCTCTCTCTTATTTTCTTCTTCTTTCCATTTTTTACTTCCATTTGCTAGACTTCCCTTCTTCTTTTTAGCTTCTTTGCCAAAACGACGTATTCTTTCTTTTCCTAAAAACTAACCTCACCCTAGACATAAATGCCTATCTTTCCGCTGTTTTTCATAAATGTATCTCAGAAAGAGACGTACGATCAATCTGACACAGATGCATTTATCTCATTGACAATAGTAAAGAAAAGTTTATTTTATGGATGCACTAATGCTTCGTCCATCAAAATCTTTTCATTTGAGAGTATGCACAAATGATTACACTATGTCATAATTTTTTGGTTTGGCAACATACTATGATATCCTCATGCTGAATATCATTTCATCTGTATAAATAGACGAGATTAGCTTATCATCATTTAGAGGCATTCAACCTTGTTCAAATCCAATTCACCATCATTTAACAGTAAACATATTTTCTAATATAAAAACAATTTCAAATAAATATACAAAAGGCCATTAAAAATCTCTCCATTGATTTCATTTAATCACGGGGATTCCCTATAAAATAACATCTTAATTCTTCGACTCATAATTTCTAATTCCAACCTAATCCCTATTCAACTCAAAAGCATCCTACGATCGGCCGCCGACGCGATCTCTACTAGTCTCGTCCATCACTTGAACACGATGAGATGATCAATCCCGCCATGCACATCATATCTACAAATGTCAATACATGCAAAACACCATCGGCGGGAAGCGGGCCATATCATGGATGATGCGAAACTAATTGAACAAAAAAAATTCAGGAATTGATGTGGCAGGCTGTGGACTTGGACTTGCCGAGAATCGACCACATGACTTGGACATCCTCATAAGCACATGCCTGCACCTCCCCATGTAGATCCATAACACGGTTTTCATGCCCTGCACCCACAAAATAAGTACCTGTATATATATATATATATATGTAAGCTTGTGACTGATGCTGATGCAAATACATGGGAATGGATGGGGTGGACAACTGGAACCATAGCCAATTAATTATATACATAACACAGACATACCTCTTTGTGACTTCTTATCCCGTGGTTGCTGATTGAAGAAAGTGCAGGCTTTTTTGAACTGGGATGTGATGGTTTTCTTCCAAGAAGCCATAGATTCCTGCGTGCTAGTTTTACGAATGGGATTGTGCTTTTTGTTTTGCTTTCTGCTCCTTTCGGCAATATGACTGGATTTCACTCACTATTGGCCCTTTTTAATTTGGTCAAAGGCCATTATATAGGAAGGCGAGAGAGAGAGAGAGAGAGGGGCAAGATCCGTGAGATGAGCTAAGAGGAACATCACTCATTTTTTTATGTTTTTTCCTTATCTCAAAGGTTCTTCCATCTCCGCCGACCGCACCTAAGCACATGGTGCACGCTCCCAAACACAACTCTACACGTGAATGCCTTTATTTTTTTGAATGTCACGTCTAAAAGTGACCGCCACCCGCCCCCTTGATATGCCTCCCTTCCCTTAATTACCTGCCCTCTATGCTCGTTTGATGTGACAATAAGTTAGGGCATGCCATTGTTCTTATTGAAACGGGTACGCGGAGAGGCTGCTTCACGTACCCGTTAAGGAGAATGATCCTCTCACTCATCCAGGTTGCGCTCCCATTGGTTATCCAGCAAATAAAAATATACAAAGCTGTTATGGCGTGACTCGCATTTCAATATTGACTAACAGGAAATAACAGTATGCCTTTTCGCAAATGCCCCGGTCCTCAATTTCTTCAATGCTAGCCGCTACTGTGACCATGACTTTAGTTACTCCTCTTTTTTGAGATAAAAAATAAATCATGATCGTCTTCATCCTTTGCAAAGTGGAATTATTTCCCTAGATCCAGTTTTTGGGATGAAAACTGACAATTTTCTGCATGTCAATATGCATTCATTGTCCCCTGTAGTCCTGCTCATCCAATGCATACATATTGCCAAGAAGAGGCATTGAATATGAGTCACAAGCACTGCTGGTCGTCCATTTCCATGGGGGGAGGGGCAGGCAATGGGCATGTGATGTCCACATGTTTCAGTGGGAATGGTAAGACTCAGTAAGACACCCATATCAATGTGGGCCCAAACTTCAACAATATTAATTTACTATCCAATCCAAAATGTTATTTAACTCAAAGGTTCACACTTTTTTTTTCCTTGTTGGCCAATAAAAATTAATTCCTTAAGGGCAATAAGATTTAGCTATCATTAAACAAAAAATTTAAACTGATGTACAGTTTTTGGTACATTTAATAGAATTTAATGAGAAAATGAATATATATATATATATATATATTCGTGTAAAGAATTAATTAAAAATAATATATTTATACAAAATTAAATCAATCATTGTTGAAATTTTTTATAATATATAAATTACGACATTTATTTTAATATATATAACATTAGCATGTTTTCCGAGCTCGTTTAACGTCACAGATGCGGGTTCTTTAATTACCCATACATAATTAAGACCGTCCTCCTTTTCCATACATATTTAATGACAGTACATTAGTTCACAATGCTATTAACAATCATGTGAAACGACTCTGCATTATTAATTAAGGTTAATTCCCTTACTTTGATGCGGTGATAATAAACACTATGGTATGTGATATATAGTTATTTAAAAGTACATAATTAGGGTTCATCTTAAAGCAAGGCAAAGCTTATCCAGTTACGTCGGAGGCAATGGTTATATAATACAATAAGACATAATTAATACTTGATGTAATCTTTTGTCTTCAGCATCTCTCTGAAACGCAACAGTGAATCCCCTTTCTATCCTGCCTGCTTGCTTCTGTTATTTCTTGTTCCCACGCAACATATGCAAAACTCACAGCAGATCACTCATAAATCATTGTAATTTGTTATATAAACAAATAAATATGATTGGTAATATGCCTGAGTGCCAGTGGTTTCACATGTTTCAATAAAATTAACTATGGAATCCTCGACTCGATATCAAAGATTCCTTTGTTACTTTCAACCACCAAAGAGTTACTATAATAAGCAGAAAATGAAGACATCAATTTGATGGTCGGTTTCTTTATCGGTCCAAAGGGAAGTTTTTTCTTGTTTATGTATATATATATATATATATATAAACATACATACATGTTCAACCGGCCTTTTTAAGTTTGTTTTTTTTTTTTTCTGGGCAATTACCATGTAACTGAGTTTTCAGTACTTGATATATACTATGTTTCTTTGTTAGAATCTCATAGTGGTTTCTGTGATTCTGTGCGTGTACCTACTACATTCACGGCTAGCAACAGGCCTCCCATACATAAGGTACCACCAGAGGCGCTTCAGATAACCTACTCTCCCTCTTATCTTTTCATTCTTCCTTACCAGTAATACTAACTCGACCGTCCAACGGTTTGTTTGGAAACCTAGTGTCCTCATTGTCATCGTCTTTGCAGAGCCCATATATAGGTTGCTCAGTCTAGCAATCATCTCCCCCAGTTTTATCTTCCACAATACTATTCCTGAAAATTATCTCAGGCTCTTTGATGTTGAAAGATAAGAAAAAATAAATAAAAATTGTCTGTCGAAATATGGAGGAGGTGAGGGGATTGCACCCACTTGCAAGGAAAGTTATCACTCGAGAAATTTATTCAAGCTATATATGTGCATGTAAGCATACGGTCATTTTTTTAAAAAAAATGGAAAAAGTTGTAGTAAAATTTTTAGTCCTCTAGAATTTTTCATGTAATTGCTGAAGATTAACGTATTTGCGATTTCAATCTCATTTTTTACCCTACATGCAATGTTATGTTCACCAGCTCCATAATTAAATATGGGGCTTTTGTTTTTTTTTTTTTAAAATAACTATGAAGCTTTTACCTAAAGATGTAAAAACGGATCAATGCCAGTTGCTAAACACAAATAGATACTTATATGGAGTTTTAATATTTTGAAAAAAAATTCCCCTCATCATTGAAAGTTGAAATGAAGAATGTTAAGCCAAGTTGAAGTACCAAACGTACAAAGGATAAAAGAAGAGGAATAACAAAATAATAGATGAGATTATAAGCTACAGGATTGATCTAGCAACTAAACAGCAAGAGTTTGACGCTCGGGGTCGGAAACTCGAGTTCTGAATCTGTCAATGAACGCTGAGGCTTTGCGGTCGATACCTGGTTCTGCCGTCCAACGTCTTCCATCTTCATCGCTACGCCATATCCTTCTTACGTAGATACCCTCCTCGCTCATGTCGTCCCCTCCATTTGAACAACAGGATGTGAATATACTGAATATAGAGAAGGAAGAATGTTTTCTCTGCTTGGTGTAACCTGAACCCATCACTCTCTTCTCCTGGCTACTGGCTAGGTTGTCTTATTATTTGTTAAGGCAACAAAGTGGACTGTGGGCTGGTGGATCGAGCACTCACCTTTTTAAGTCTTTCACGCAGCTTCACTACTGCTCTTTAATTATGCAGGCGGGGTATGCCATGGCATGAGACATCTCTCTTGCATTTATACTAATTAAGAAGAAAGGAACCACTTACCTTACGCATTGGATGGGGACTCTCACGAAGTTGTTGGATGGTCGAGATTCACTGATTTGACGTGCTAATTAAGAATGCATATCATGGCTGTAAATCTTGAACAAAGCATATATGTTATAGTCCTCTGCTTTTGTATCGACCCAAACAGTTCTCTTTCTCTTTCTTTTTCTAATTTCTCTGGTTGGAATCGTATCCTCTACTAACTTTTACTACTTACTGCTATTTCTCTCCTTTCATTCATAGTTTAATCACAAAAAGCTCCCCCTAACTGTTTCTCTAAAGTATTCCCTACGGCTACCACACTTGCTTCCATCACTAGTTTATTACTTCTTTCTTTCTCCACTTCTCTGCTCAGTTTTCTTTCCTTTCCTTTCCTTTACTCCTTGTCTATTTATTCTTTTTTTTCTTAATTATGTGGTGGAAGTGGTTCACATAGAATTATATATTTAACTCGGTCATAGGAAACATGAAGGAAGCACATGAGACATGGCTAATTATGCAACCTGTTTGGACTTAATTTGGAGTACTCGGATCCCTTGTATTACCATACTGATTAGAGTACACATATGTATCTACTTTATGAGTTTGATTATTATATCAAAAGTAGATTTCGGAAACATCCACGAACTTGGATAATTTAACTGTAAAGAGCCCCAAGAGAAAATTTGCAAGGGTCTTGTATATATCGTGTGTCAAATTATTAACATAGCAAGGTAATAACCTGATTTTTTAAGATTTTCTCAAATTAACACCACTTTACTTCACAGTTCACCCTTATCTTAGCTATATATCAAACTCCTTAATATCATTGTATTACAACAACTTGCAAGTAAGAATTTGGCAAACAAGTTTAAACATAGGACATGTTTTATTTGGCATTTGATTTAAAGATCTCTTTTCCATTTTTTATTTTCTCCAACATATATGATTACAGCTAGTAACCCATACTTTTGTTTATTCTACTATTCAGCACATATGGACATGTTTGTAATAAAGTTCAGCCGGTACTTTGTACTTGGGGATATTTTTGGAAAGGAAGAGGAGGAGAGTTTTTAACATAAAAGATGGAATAACAAAATCCCAACAAACAAGCTTCTGGGTGTTCGGCAGATAGCTTTCTTCCTTTTTCTTAAAAGATAAAATAAAATAAAATAAAATTTGAACTGCACTTTTGGGATGGCACTGGCTGTAATGGCCAGGATGTTTCCATAGAAAGTTCTTGTCCCTTATCCCAGCAGTGCATTCAAGCTGTCTACCTTTTTGGCACCTGAAAATGCATCGGCTGGAGCCAGAGTTTGGTATGCATATCTAACATCTTATACATACTTTAATACAAGGCATAATAATATCCTTCTCTTTTCCTTTATTATCAGTTTAATCAGTAGCATTATACGATTTCTTGATGATCGCGTCTTTAATATATTATTTTCTTTTTTCTCTTCACCAGAACCAAAATCAAAGAAAAGCCCATCAGTGTTAGGTCCACGGCTAATCCACGAGGAAAATATCATAGGCGGTAGTGTACTCAAATAAAGTGCTTTAGTTGGATTTGGTGAATTATATAACGAAGGAGCATATATGGTAATAGACAGACGATTTGGTAAGCTTCCACTTGACTTAGGTAGGCACCAATGATTGTCCTCCACAGATTCTCTACAATTACGTGTGTCACATTATTGTACCTTGTCAAACTGATAATAAGCTCACAGGATTCGGCAGCCCATTTTAATTCATTATATCCAACCTTACTATTGAATTTGTTGATCAGGTTAATTTGTGACTTGTGAGGGGATTCGCTTGCGCTGAAACGAAGGGAAAATTCCTTTTTTTTTTTTTTTTCTAAACGAACAAAAAAAACCCTCCTCCTTATAAATATTAAAACACCAGAACTTCTACCCTGTTACTTGAAAGTAAATCTCTGTGTCGGGTCCATATGCCGCACTTATTCCATAAACTAACTTCTACCTTGTTACATTTCCCAAAAGAAAAAATAAATTTAATGAAAACAGAGCTGTAGTTCTGGCGCTTAAAAACAATTAGTTTACACTCCTAATTATTAAAACATTCTGCTCTTGCTTGGTTTGAGGTAGATACAAGGCTTCTGCTATATGAACTAGGAAAAGACAGTTTGAAGTATCATCATGAGGCTTACAAATTTAAGTTTATCCGGATCCTGCTGCGGAGCCAGAATGAAATAAAAATTAAAGACATAGAGTAGAGATCAGTTGCCTCACAAGCATGAAAAGGTTATGCTACAATTATTCAAGCGAATTTTATGAGCATGGGAAATTAAACACGGCCTACTCCAGATACTGTAAATGCATGGCACATGATCAAGTTGAATTCGGCAAACAGCAATATTCATACACGGGATTCGTGAAATCTCTTGATGAAGTCAGAAGCTCTCCTGTTAATGCCAGGTTCAACTTCCCAATAAATAATGCCTTGATAGTCACCCGCTGCATTCACAGCATCATCATCTGCTGTGTCATATGATGATCTCCTGCAGGAATTGAAGATGTTGAGGAAGATAAAGCAACATGATAGCTTTCTCCCTCTACAGCGCCTTGTGCTACTTCCCAGGGTAAAAGTATTGTGGATACTGCAACTTGCTAGCAAGTGCAGCTAGCTGTGGTTTGTGCGCTGTGAATGCCTTGCTCTCCGTTGTGGCCGCAATATATACAACGCATAAGGACAACCCTTGGGGGAATCCTTCTCAAAACAGCCCAAGCCATATACTTTAAAACAAGTTAATATTTGAAAATTCACAATTTTGTTTTTAACCAATTTAAGTTGCCACCTAAGAAAAGATTGCTTGCACGGCAAATGAAAAAGAGTTCTCCATTTATTTATCAATAATAGTGATTAGAAAATGTTAAAGTTAAAAACATGGGTAATCAAAACAGAAAAATTTTAATAAACTTAGAGTAGAGTAATCATTGATGTAATTTATTCAATATTTTGTTTTCTTAATCAAAAGCACCTTGAAAAGAAGCCAATAAAAATATTTAAAGTTGACAAGCCGAAGTAAATGTGGTTAATTAAAACGTGTCATTGAACAACACCAAATGCAACAAAATATTGGACACTGTTACCACAATTTTGTTAGATATATGTACAAGGATAATATAGGTGGAAACTACATTGAAAAGGTTTCCTTTGTCCATATGATTTGGCTACTATATTTACTGTGACTGGGCAGCCCATGCCCACTACCAAGAATGTCTAGTTTTCTGTTAGAGATAAAGAGTGAAGAAGACCCACATATGTGAAGCGTGTTGAAGTTAAGCACGTGATAAATTACGGACTTAAGTTAATTGGTCTAGTTAGTGCTTGTTTGGTTTGATTTTTTTTTCAACTTATTTACCTCTTAAAAACAAAAGTTAGGCCAAAGATAAATTTTGAAAAGTTCTTAAAAAAAGTAATTTTTTTTAAAAAATAAAATTTTGAAAAAAGAGCTTAAGGAAAAGCTCACGTAAATAACTTTTTCTTTTTTTCTTTTAAAAATATAAAAAAAAAATTATTTTTGTTTCAAAAATATTCACATTTGTTAAAAATAATTACAATATTACTCTCTAAAAAAAAAGAAATACCATTTATGATAATTTTAACTAAAATTATAACTTATAAAAAAAATTTAACAAACAACTTTAGTTTAATTTTAAAAGCTATTATTTTTTATAAAAACTTCATAATAGCTTTTAAATTAGAAAAAAATCAGACCAAACAGGCTCTTAGTCTCTAGTTAGTGTTACATCCTTATTAGCTACCCAGAGTTAGCATTTTGTTCTTGTATATTGAGCAACACTGTAACAAAATGGGTAATGAGATGAAATATCCCTTTTTTTAATATTACCTCTGTCACATTTTAAATTCAAAATTTTAAAATTTAAACGACATTATGTATACATGAGATGAATTTTATAAATATGTAAAGTAACAATACTATTCTAAACTAAATATAATATTTTCAAAATCTTCCAAATTTACACTTACAAGGCCGCACGTCCATGACAAGAAATCAGCCTGCAATCAATTTCCTCAACTCCACAATTTTGGGTAAGATTTTGGCATGCTAGTGAGGACTGTTGAATTTTGATGCATCAATAACTCTTATACGGAAAAACCCATTTTGGGAAGTAAATTTTTCCAACCTGATTCATCTGTCTCTTTCATAACAGTATAGTTTCGATTCAAATTATCAATTATCTTTGATAGGTGTCTAAAGAAGAAGACAAGAAAGGTTAAAGATTCATTTTAGGAATGGACATGTCAACTTAATTAAAATGCCACGCCAGCATTCTTAATAGTTAAATATAATAGTATTAGAGTTAGGGGTTAAAATTAATAAATTGACAAAGTATAAAAATTCAATTTATACAAATTATTATATAAGGACTAAATCCATACTTTTGTAAAGAACGGGGAACTAATTATACATACTATACCAAATCTAAATTCACATTGAAGTTAACTTTTAAGATGTGAAAACACAAAAAAGATATATCAACTCACTTACTTGATTTGATAAAAACAAAACAAAATGACAAGAATCAAAATCGTCCCTAAGCTTATTAATTCAAAATACTCAGAATTAGAAACCAACACAACTAACTTATCAAACAAACTATGACTCCCTGTTGGTCCTTTCAAATCCAATGCATTTAAGGTGTAGCACCTCTTTGGTTATTTAAAACTAATTTTAAAATATTTTTCAACATTTAGATTGCTTTTCTTTAATAATTTATAAATACATAAAATATTCAAAATTTAGAAACTATATAATTCAAATTCAGTAACAAATATGAGGTTTTGTGAAAATATATCAAATACTAATTAAAAACTTAAGACATAATATTTTAAAAAACCCCCTAAACTATTCAGAAAATTCAATAAGCATTTATATATTTATTGCATTCAATCAAGTTTTTATACTTTTATTTTGAGCTAAATAAGGTTTTATATTTTTATTTTGAATCAAATAAACCCTTAAGATTGATTATTACCTTAGTCAAAATGTCATTTGTCTATCTTTGTCGCGTAATGCTGACGTGAAATGTTAACATATCATAATTGATGATAATGTAATATGTCGATATATCATAACTAATGATAATATGACATTTTAATTTAACATCATGTGGCATTTTTCACCCTCCACATCAACGCTATATGGATATAAAATGACAAGTGGTATTTTAACAAATAATAATTAGTCAATTATTAGTTATAAGGGCTTATTTGACCCTAAATATAAGTATAGGGACTTGATTAAATACAATAAAAGAATAATGGCATATTTGAATTTTCTTTAACTTTTGCAAATTGTTAACAACTTTTTGGAAAAGTGTCAATTTAAAAATAATTTATTAATTAAATATTTATTCATGCAAAAATTTACAAAAATTCAAACAATTCAAATTTCTTAAGTTTCTATCAAAATAGGTTGACTATTGCTCAAAAATAATTTTCAAAATAATTAAAAATGAATTTTCATAAATTTTGAAATTTTAAATTTTCATGGTCATTTGGTCTAGTTTAAGCACTTATAACTTAAAACCCTAAGTTGAAACCAGAGGTGTAATTTGTACCAAATTGAACCTTACGTATCATAATTTAATGAACAAATTCATTTCAGTAGCAAAGATCATAAAAAACACAACTTTCAAAAGCCAAAATTCAAAAAATCATCATTGAAATACTCAAAATTTTTTAATTTCAATTTCAACTAGACAACTTTGAGCCTTTAATTCTCTTAACATCAAAAATGTCTAACTAAACCATTAAAACTAAAATGAAGAACACTTTTCATACTACAAAAACCCTCAAAGAATCAACTCAAAAAGTTACAAGAATGTGAAGTTCTAGTGATTTAAAGTTGGATTGTTTAAACTGTGAAAAAATAGATTTTTAATTAACTTAAAAAAATTTTATCTCCCAAACTACTCAACCAAATGAGGTACTACAAAAACTATAAGAAATATCTTTTCAAGACCTTTTCATTAGTACCCATCGTACTATTGAAAAATCATCAAAGTAATACTGATTTTGAACAAAAATTGAAGAAATATAAGCTCAACTTTCATATTCTTAAAAAAAATGGACTCTTTATGTTAAATCAAGCTAATTAAACTACCCTTACTATATATATATTTTATAATAAGTCCCTGATATAAAAATATTCTAATATAAGCCTAACTATTTATAAATGAATTCAATAATGAACTTATTGTCACATTTTGAGGTTTTATAGATGTTCTAATGGAATTGTATTTTGAGTTAGGGTATTACATGCTTTATCTTTGTTGGGTGTCAGTTCATTGTGAAATAAGGAAATTCATTTTTCCCTTTTTCTAGATTCCTTGGTTTTGATCTCCAGTTCTCTATTTCTGATCTTTCAGTTCATCAATTGATTCTTCAATGGTACATTCTACTTCAAAAGCTTCAACCTCACTAATAGAAGATATTCAATTGCGATACTACATCTATCATCTCGACCATCATTGTTCAATAATGATAAACCCTAAATTGACCTCATCAAACTATACATCCTAGAGCCATTCATTTCTTCTGGGCTTATCCATTCACAATAAATCGAGTTTTATAGATGGATCTATTTCTGTGTCTGATGAGCGGTTTGTCCCTTGGAGCAGATGTAATAATTTAATTGTAGCTTCGCTAGTTGAATCGCTATCACTAGCAATTGCAACGAATGTCTTCAACATGGACTCGGCACAGGAGATATGGGTGTAGACACTCAACTTTTAATAGACAATAAACCAAAAATTAATTGATTTGATAATTAAAATATATATAATAAAACCATTAATTAAAAAAAAAAAGATACTGGCAGGGATGCCCCTGCCAGTACCAAGCAAGCACTATAGTGCCAAACGTGAAAATCGCATCTGGCAACGTAGTGGGAGGACGCCTCTACTAGCACCAAACAACCACTACAGTGCCAGACGCGAAAATCGTGTCTAGCAAAATAGTGGGAGGACACCCTGCAAAAGCCAAAAAGTGTGAGTATAAAGCAGAGCCAAAAATCGACAATCGGGGGGGGGGGGGGGGGGGGGGGGTAGACAACAAAAAAAATCAAAAATCCTAACTTTCTAGGAACCTAAATACCTAGCCACAACAAATACCCTATATTCACTAGCAACCGGGGAATTTAGAACCAAAAAAAAGATACAAAAAAAGGGATTTTGAGGTTTGGGTTGTGTCGCTGGTCAGAGAGAGAGAGAGTTTGGGTTCTTTGTAATGTCTGTGGGGCGTTTAAGTCTGGGTTTTGCTGTCACCGGATAGGAGGCTTGGTTTGTTGTGCCACCGGTGAAAGGAAACCGACGTCGACAGTGAAGGAAAGAAAAGGATTCGGGTTTCTTAGATCTGAATCGCCGGCGGGGAAGAAAGTGATAGCTGAGTTTGGTTTGCCGTCGATCGGTCATTTCGGGGTAATCGATCTGAGTTCTGGTCATCGAGAGAGAGAGAGAGAGAGAGAGATTCGAACGGTGGGCATAGGAACAAAGAGAGGGAGAACCGGTTGGGCAAAGAAAGAATAGATCTAGGCGGCCGGCCGGCGAAGGGTTTTGGAGAGAGAAGCCGACACCGGTGGTGGGGTTCTTTTTAGAGTTAGGTTTGATTTTTAAAGAGAGAAAAGAGAGAGATCCGACGGTAGAGAGAGAAAGTGAGAGGGGAAAATGAAAAGGGAAGAAAGAAAAAAAGTTTAAATAGCTAGGGCTGAAGCATTAAATGGCGTCGTTTTGGCCAGTAAGAGGCAACTGAAGCAAGGCACTAAACGGTGCGTTTTGGTTGGAGGAGGAGTGGGCTTCTAGAGCTATTGTGGGCATCCGTGGGTTCAGTTTTGGGCTAGTCCAAGCCCGACCTTGGTATGTTCTGGGCTCTACAATTATTGGGCTTGAATCCTTGATGCCTATTGTGAATGCTTTGTCTTTTTTTTATTTTTATTTTATATATTTATTTATTTTAGTTATTTTTAAAAAAATGAAATTAAAATTTTATATACAAGAAATGGGATAAGGTAAAAATATAAGAATCTATACATTTAATTATATAATAGATAATAGCAAAATTTAGGTAAAAAAAAAAGAGAAGAGTTACATAGTTATAAAAATAGATCCAAAAATAAAAATGAGTAGGAAAATAAATGAACATTTAAGTAAAAAATAATAACAAGGTAAATAGGCTTAGAGGGATATTGTACATGGAAAAGAATAAGAAAAAATAATAAAATAATAGAAATAAAAAATATAGTATAATAAAATATGTAATTGTCAAAGTATTTAAAAAGATAGTTTCATAAATGAAAAAGAATGAGAATGGGACAAAGTGATGAGTTATTCGATAAGTAAACATTGCCGATGATGGGATAATCGATCGGGATACGAGAAGTCGCAATCCCAAGCCGATATTCCCTAGGTTCGGAATTCGAATCAAGACTCCAACAGTACGATAGGAGAGCCTCGATTTCAAGATTTTGAAATTCTTAATAAATAAAGAGTTTGACTATACCAAAAAAATTATTTGATAAAAATAATAAATAAATAATAAATGATAAAAATAATAATAATTCAAACATATAATAAATAATTAATTTGTGAAAATAAAATATACATGACATTAAATAAATAATAAAATAATAAAAAACAACTGATGTAAAATTAAGTATTGAATATTAAGTGGCATAAACTATAAAAAATGTAAAAATAAAATAAAAAATAAAAAAATAATAAATATATATATAAAATAAGATCTTAGGCATTAGGTTTGAATAAAAGATTGCTTATGAAAAATATAATAATAAAAATATAAAAATAAAAATAGTATAATAAAAAATATATAAAATTTTTGTTCACTAAAATAACATAGAATTATAAACAATTTGTCTAATTATAAATGAAAAACATAAGAACTTAGAACAAAAAATGTAAAGTATAAAAAATAATAATAAGAAATAAGAATAGAAAATATGATAATAAAAAATATAATAAAATAAAAATAATAATTAATTAATAATAACTAAAAAATATAGATAATTGCATTAGCATAGCATATATATATTGCATCAAACATATCATTGCATATAAATATTTCTATTTTCGAGTTTAAGCCCCGATGATGGGATCTTCCAAGGATCTTGCGAAGGCGGGTATTCCTTGAAAAGTTTCTTAGGTGAAAAGGTGTCCCCGGGTCCCACCAATATGATGAGAGGGCTCGAGAGACATCTTTAATAAAAGGCTTTCATTCGAATTAGGTTCATTATACACGAAAACATTATTTTTAAAGAAAAATGTACGATAACTCTGATGATGGAAATTATTCGTCAAATTTGCGAAGGTGAATTTCTCGGATAATTCCCTAAGTGAGAGAATACCCCGAGTCCCACCAGTATGATAGGCGGATTCGAGAAAATATCCTCGATAAAAAGTTATTCGTCTGGCATTTTTTTCACCCCATGCATCTTGCATCGCATTTGCATTCCATTTTAGGTCAAATATGAGATAAAAATAAGTGAATAATAACTAAGAAAATATAGCTAATTTAAAAATTAAAGCCTAATAGGATAATCTAATAATGGTACCGTTCATGGAACGAGCGTCCTAGGAGTGCTAATCTTTTCCCGAGCATAACTGTAATCCCGAGCCTAAATCTAGAAAATCGTAGGCCAGTTTAAGATTCTTTTCGGTGGGCTTAAAATTAATTTAAGTTTTCATCGATTAGAATCAAGTTAATAGGTGGCCAATTGCACCTAGTAAAAAAGATTGGTGGCGACTCCTAGTTAAATTTGTTAGTGAGTTTTCACATCGCGTCTGGCAGTCGAGTTACCGGACCCGCACGTTACGACAGATGGCGACTCCACTGGGGAATGCCGAGAGTCGAACCATTAAATAATAATAGGTTATCCAAGGCTTTAAATAATTCAATATTTCCTTAGTGTTAATGATTTGTTCTGTATATTTTGTTTAGTGCATTAGTTTATTTCGCATTTATTACTTTATTGCTTTTAATAATTGTGGGGATTTAGGATAGAGGGATGTGAGATTGTTACTCCAAACTCGATGTTTTCCTTCACACACATAGCACATTTTGTATTCATGCATAAACCCTTTACCCGGGTTATGTCCTTTTTAGGAGAGAGTTTAGTAGCTACGCTCTCGTGAGGTGATAACCTCCGCACGGGCTAGTGAAGACTCCCACTCAAATCGAACCTAGTCCGTTTGAAGCTTGTAATGGGTGAGGACCGGGGTGCCTTACTAGTCCGCGTGGACGACAATGAGGAACGATTTGGGAACCTTAGCTCTGTCTATAATCCCAACCCAGCATATAGAATACCGAGAGTAGTTTAATCCTAGGTAGGGCCATACCCGTGAGAGTATACCCTATAAATAGGTACACATGAAGGAATTTCTTCCACTCCCTCTATTTTAAATTTTGCCACTAGATAATAAAGTATCGTGGAGTAGACAATAATACCCATGATATTGCTTATTATTCTCTCATTATTTTTAACACTCTATTCTTTCTTTTTACCATACTAACTTAAGTTTATTTTGCTTGTCATGCGCATGTTACATGTTCATTTGCATGCATCGTAATTGCATATAGGAGAAATATTGGCTACACAACATTCAACCTAAGAGATCCCGGTTATATCCATGGCATCGTCATCGACAGGTCCGCTCAATATATACAGAAATGACTATGAGATAGAGTTACAGATGGGGCAGATCCAACAAGAAAAAGGAGACTGTTTGACCCAAGGACATGTCCCAACTTTACTCGAGAGAGTTCACTTGGACTTTCAGTAGAATGACTTCACAGAGATGATAGGAATTTGGGAACAGTGGAGACATGCTCACCGAGACAATTTTCAGAATAAGTATGGACACATTGCATGGCTCCTATATGTACCTGTTGATGACCAGATGCTCCGAGCCATCGTCCAGTTTTGGGATCCCTCATACCGTTGCTTTGTCTTTAACAAGGTGGACATGACCCCTACCATAGAAGAGTACTCCTCTCTACTCCAGATAGATCACATGCAGCCTGACAAGATCTATTGGAGGGCCCAAAAGACAGGACATCGACGAAAGTTGGCCAAGTTGTTAGGAATGACTACGGTAGAAGTGGATCAGCATTTGAAGAAGAAATGAGACACATAATGCCTTCCGTGGAGTTTCTTGAACGAATATATTAAAAAACACATGGAAGATGAACAAGGTCTCTTAGCTTTTGCGATGGCAATCTACAGCTTAGTGGTCTTTTCGAAGGTTCTAGGTCATGTGGAGGTGTCAGTCATAAACTTCTTTGATCAGGTGACGAGGAGCATTAACCCGGCCCCATTTATCTTAGCTGAAACCTTCAGATCCTTGAATTTCTATCGACGCAAAGGCGAAGGACGATTCATCGGATGTGCCCAACTCTTAACTATATGGGTCAAAAGCCATTTCGAATGTAAAGAGAGCAAATTCTGAAAGCCTTATCAGTCTGTAAGTTGCCCTATCCTCGAGTTCTTCGAAAGTGTATGGCCCGACTACAAGAGGAAAGAAGAGTGGGTCACGAATCTCCGGAGGTTAATGAGCGTTGAAGTAACTTGGAGAACTCCTTGGATGTCGTGAATGCAAGTGATGTATAAATGCAGAGACAAGCCGTGGGTACCGCTGATGGGACCATGGGGAGCCATTAGCTATGCACCGATAATGGTACGGAGATAGTTCGGATCTGAGCAATTCGTCCCCATGACTCACCAGCTCAACCAGTTAGAGTTTACATATGGAGAGCCGAAAACGCTAAAAAAAATTGAGAAAATTACACAAGATTGAAAGAAAACTTGCCGAGTGGATCAGAGAAGGGTTACTGATGAAGTCACCACAGGGTATCATACTTGGCACGACCAAAGGGTGAAAGATGTCATATGCCAGTCGAAAAATCCATCAAAACATCCCATAAACCCAGAACCTCAAGATGTCCTGCTGAAGAGTGAGTTGACAAGAAAGAAACTTGAAAAGGAGATGATGAATATGAAGCGGAGACATGAGGATGAGCTAGAAGAAGTGAAGAAAGAGACGGCAAGAAAGGTACGGATGGCTTTGGAAGAGCGAGATGAGTGGCAAAGCAAGTTTGAGGAAGTGAGCGTGGCAAATTCTTCTCTGATAGCCAGAATGCAAGAACTCTAAAGTGCCAACAATGCTTTGCAGCACGAGGTACAAAGACAAGAACAAACTATCCAAGGGTTGAAAAATGACTGTGGCTTGTTGGAAATTGCCATGGAAGGCTACAAGGCACAATACAAAGCAGTAAGGTAAGAATATTTCTAAATGAGGGAAAGAAATTATTTGTGCACACAAAGCCTTCAAAGGAAAGAAGCTGAAATGCGATGGATATTGAGATAGATGAGAGAAATGGCATTTATAGCTCGAGTGATGGCAGACAAGATCGAAGAACTCAGGCGAAAGATTCTTTCCAAGGATGAATTGAGTGAGCGGTTGATCGATCACCTCAAGATGGTTAGGGACCAATATGACAAAGTTGGTTTTTCGTTTTGATAGTTATGTAATGGTTTTAAACAATGATGTAATCGGATATTTAAGTTTTATGGATGCGGATTTTCTTATGGTAAATGTTGGATGGCCAATATTTTTCCTATTTTTTCTTTTCAATGCATTTCATTTGCATCATAATTGCATGATTTAAATGAAAGTAATAAATAATAATGCACTCAACATAAAATTCTAACTTATTCCTTGAACTAATAGAACAAAATTTTAGAAAAATAAATTCTCCACAGATACAATACAAGAGCCCATTCTAAGATCATGGGGGACGAGCATTCAGAGAGGATGGATAAGATTGAGAAGAAGCAAGAAGAAATCATGGGTCAATTATCAAAAATTTTGGAGTTAATATCTACAGATAAAGGGAAGAGAGTGGCAGGGAGTTCTGGTACACCAGAAGACATTCGACAGACAGAAACCATTACAGACCTTGTGTATCCACCAGGATTTACACCACCACCTGCAAGGAATGCGTCTATTCCCATGCCATCAATGAGTCAATATCCATTTTTTGGGATGCCAATAGGGCCACCACCGACCTATGCTGAACAAAGGCCAATTGGAGGGGGCAAGTCCATCAGATCCCATCTTTGTACCTGATCTGGATGATCCAAAAGAACAAGAAAAGCTCAAATATGGATCCATTGAATTGAAGGATAATCCCGATACCCATCAAAAATTTAACCTTTTTGAAGAAAGACTGCGCATGATAGAAGGAATGGGAATGTATTGTTCTATGGATGCAATTGAACTCTGTCTTGTCCCAGATGTGGTTATGCCCCCAAAATTCAAAGTTCCAAACTTTGAGAAGTACGATGGAACCAAGTGCCCGGTCACACACATCACCATGTATTGTAGAAAGATGGTCGTATATGCTCATGATGACAAACTCTTGATACATTGCTTCCAAGATAGCCTTACTGGTGCTGCAGCAAAGTGGTACGTCTAGCTGGACCGTAATCGAATCCACACGTAGAAAGACCTTGCTCGAGCGTTTGTAACTCAGTATAAGCATGTTACAATTATGGCTCCGAATCGCCTTTCTCTACAAAACATGGAGAAGAAACCAACTGAAAGCTTCAAAGAATATGCTCAGAGATGGAGGAATGTGGCCTTTCAAGTTCAGCCATCATTGACTGAGAAAAAGATCACTGTAATGTTTGTTAACACCCTGCGGGCCCCTTACTATGAACAATTGGTTGGTAGTGCCACAAAGAACTTTGCTGATATAGTGATCTCAGGAGAGACGATAGAGACTGCCGTTAAGCAAGAAAAGATAGAAGGAGGTGATGCGGCACACACAAAGAAAGGCGAAACTTTTAAGAAAAGGGAAGGAAAAGCCCAAGCCATCACTTCAAGACAACACCGAGGAGGAATATACAACCCTTACCAGCCATACCCACCATACCCCTATTACCCAGTTGTGAACAACACTTCACAAAGCCCATACCTATACCCACCCATGCCAAATGCCTTTTCTAACTTGTACCCATATACTCCCATCCAACGGACATCTTACCCCACAAATATTCACCCACCTACTTCCACACCCGTTACAGCTTCAACCACACAACAAAAAACACCTTCAAACAACCATACTGCCGGTGAATCAAGAGGATAGCGAAACAAGCAAGAAAAAGTACAGTTTGACCTAATCCCAATCCCATACGCCGAACTCTTTACTCAGTTAGTTGCAAACCATCTGGTGGCACCTTTATACATAAAGCCATTAAAACCTCCATTCTCGAGATGGTATGACGCTTTCGCCCACTGTGATTATCATTATGGAATCGAAGGTCACTCGATCGAGAATTCCACGACATTCAAGCATAAGGTGCAAGGGTTGATCAAGGCAGGAATCCTGAATTTTGAAAAAAAGCTAGAACAGAATATTAACAACAACCCATTGCCAAATCATGCTGGGGCAAGGTTAAATGCAATCGAAAGGGAGGTGCATGTTAAAATAAATATTCGGGAAGTGGAAACCCCCTTGGAGAAAGTATTCGAAGCCTTGGTAAGGGCTAATATGCTCGAGGATTGGCCGAAATGTTCTGATATGAATGATTCGGAAGGTATCCAAAGACCATATTGCTTGAATCACAAATGATGTGTGGGGCATTTAATCCAAGATTGTAGTTCTTTCCGGAAGGAAGTGCAAAGAATGATGGACGAATCAAGGATTGAGTTTTATGTGGAAGCTTTAAAGCCAGCAGTAAACATGATATCTAAGGAGTCCACGCACCCAATGAAGATAAAACCTTTAACCATTTTTTATGAACCAAGAAGAGAGTTTGTGGAGGACAGAACCCATGCCAAGATGACCATCGAAGTCCCTAAACCCTTCCCCTACAAAGATGACAAAGTTGTCCCATGGAACTACAACTGCAGTGTACAAGTTCCAAAAGCGGAGAAATGGATAGTTGAATCTCAAGATAATGCTACAAATATAACTGGTGTTGGAGGGATTACCTGCAGCAGACGTTGCTATTCACCGGAAGCATTGGAGAATCTCAAGAATGAAAAAGGAAAGGAAAAAGAGCAAAGTCCGAGAGAAGAAAAGGTATAACCTTCGAAAATGACAAATGGCTCAAAAGGCACGACGTCGAAAAAAGAAGCGACCGAGTTCCTCAAGTTCATCAAACATAGTGAGTACAATGTGGTCGAGCAATTGAACAAGTTGCCCGCTCATATTTCACTACTATCTTTGCTCCTCAGCTCGGAACCACATAAGAACTCTTTGATGAGGATTCTGAACCAAGCATATGTGGATCACGATATCTCAGTTGAAAATTTAGACTACATCATTGGGAACATTTTGGTAGGTAACATAATATCCTTTAGAGATGAAGAAATCCCTTCTAGAGGTAGAGAAAATTACAAAGCCTTGCATATCACTACCAAGTGTAAAGGTTGTACCGTCGCAAAGGTACTACTTGACAACGGATCGTCCTTAAATGTGATGCCCATGAGGACCTTGGCCCGTTTACCCATCAACATGTCCTACATGCGAAAGAGTCAAATGATCGTGAGAGCCTTCGACGAAATAAGGAGAGAAGTAGTAGGGGACATTGAGATACCGATAGAAATTAGCCCGTGTACCTTTACCATTGAATTTCAGGTTATGGATATCGCTCCTTCATACAATTATTTATTGGGAAGACCTTGGATCCATATGGTTGGGGCCATACCTTCATCTCTTCATCAGAAGGTCAAGTTCATCGTGGATGCAAAGATTGTCTGTGTTAACGGGGAAGAGGACCTACTCATAAGCAAGCCAGCAGATACTCTTTACGTAGAAGCGGCAGAAAAAGTGTCTGAATGTTCTTTCTAATCCTTCGAGTTTGTTAACACCACATATGTTGGAGAAGGAACCACACCGCCTATTTCGAGGCTTTTCAAAACCACTAAGATGGTTGTCAGTCAGATAGTAGGGAAAGGATACCGAGCAGGGGCAGGACTGGGAAGAGAACTACAAGGCATTAGAAGGCCCATACGTGCTACTAAAAATGAAGAAAGGTTTGGCTTGGGGTATAAGCCAACTAAGAAAGAAAGAGAAGAAATGATAGTCGAAAGAAGAAAGGAAAGGTTGGCTCGCTTTAAGAGGCATGAGTTGGAAATCCATGGAATGACATATCTTCATCTCTATGAGACATTTCGATTTAGAGGTTGCATCTTTCCTGAATCACTGACCGTTCGGAGCCGAGAATCAGTGTCAGCTTTAGGGGAAGTCTTTTTTGATTTATCAATATGTGCAACGGAGGAAGGTGAAGAACAGTCATGAAATGTGGATAGGATTCCTACTACGTACCTCGAGCCACCGAATCTAAAGTTGAGCAGCTGGACCACCATGAATTTACCAGTCACTTGTGATTTAATTTCAAAGTAATGCAAACTAAACATCCATGCTTATGTCCAAAAGCATTGGAATTTTATGTATCGGGCTTTTTTATCATTTATCATTCTAATAAATGGACATGCGTAGTGCATTTCTCATATCTCTTCTCATGATTAACCATTTCCATTCGTGTCATTTCATCCCTTTTATTTTAACTGTTTATCTATACAATAGCTCTACATATTTCAATCCCTTTTACCTTCCAAGATTCCAAATAATGAATGCGAAGATGATAATGACAATGGTTTTGAAGTTAATTTCGAAAAAGGTACAAGTGTCAGTGAACTTAACGATACAAAAAACGTGAAAGATTATGATTTAACTTCAGACTTGTTAAGACTAGTAGAACAGGATGGGAGACAAATTGTCCCACATCAAGAGACACTTGAAACGATAAATTTGGGAAATGAAGAAAATAAGAAAAAAGTTAGAATTGGTATGACGTTGGTGCCAATGGAAAAAGAAAAACTAATAAAGCTACTCCATGAATATGTAGATGTATTTGCATGGTCCTATCAAGATATGCCAGGACTTAATACAAACATTGTAGCCCATAAACTGCCTTTGAAACCCGAATGCAAACCGATTAAGCAGAAGTTGAGAAGAATGAAACCAAAAATGCCGTTGAAAATTAAAGAAGAGGTGAAAAAGTAGTTCAATGCAGGATTCTTGGAAGTAGCTAAGTACCCTGAATGGGTTGCAAATATTGTCCCCGTACCTAAAAAAGACGGAAAAGTGATAATGTGTGTGGATTATCGAGACTTGAATAGAGCTAGCCCAAAAAGATAATTTTCTTATTCCCCACATTGACACCCTTGTCGACAATACTGCCCGTCATTCCGTGTTTTCCTTTATGGATGGCTTTTCAGGGTATAACCAAATTAAGATGGCACCAGAGGATAGAGAGAAAACTACTTTCATAACTATGTCGGGGACATTTTATTATAAGGTAATGCCATTCAGTTTGAAAAATGCCGGGGCAACTTATCAGCGGGCTATGGTGACTCTCTTCCATGATATGATGCACAGAGAGGTTGAGGTGTATGTGGATGATATGATTGTAAAAGCTCGCAAAATAGAGGACCATGCGACCAATCTTGAAAGATTATTCAAGAGGTTATGAAAATTTCAGCTCAGATTAAATCTGACAAAGTGCACTTTTGAAGTCACTTCAGGAAAGCTATTGGGTTTCATCGTCAGTGAAAGAGGAATAGAAGTTGACCCGGATAAGGTTCAAGCAATTCGTAATTTGCCTCCTCCCAAAATGCAAAAAGAAGTTAGAGGATTTTTGGGAAGATTAAATTATATAGCCCGGTTCCTATCATAACTCACACTCAAATGTGACCCGATCTTCAAACTCTTTCGCAAACATAATCCTGAGGCATGGAATGAGGAGTGCCAAGTTACTTTTGACAAGGTTAAAGAATATCTGTTGAGTCCGCCAGTATTGGTACCACTTGTGGTCGGGAGACCCCTCTTCTTATACTTGACGGTAAATGAAAGATCCATGGGATGTGTGTTAAGACAGCATGATGAAACTGGTAAGAAAGAAAGGGCAGTTTACTACTTGAGTAAAAAGTTCACTGAATACGAGTCCAAGTATTCCTCGTTGGAAAAGATGTGTTGTGCTTTAGCATGGACGGCGCATCGACTCAGGCAGTACATGCTATATCATACCACTTGGCTCATTGCGAAGTTGGATCTTATTAAATACATTTTCGAGAAACCCTCTTTATCAGGTAGAGTGGCAAGATGGCAAGTGTTATTGTCTGAATATGATATTGTGTATGTGTCCCAAAAAGCTATCAAATGAAGTGCAATCGCAGATTTTCTTTCAGAAAGGGTGGAAGAGGATTATGAACCAATGGAGTTTGAGTTTCCGGATGAGGACTTGATGTCAATATGCCAAACAAGTGGGGAGGAATCGGAGAAAGAGAATTGAAAGATGTTTTTCGACGGAGCTTCGAATGCCTTGAGGCATGGCATAGGGGTCGTGTTAGTGTCACCAGAATGAGATCATTATCCCATCATAGCTAAACTCAACTTCTATTGCACCAATAATGTGGCTGAATATGAAGCTTGTGTCACGGGTCTTCAAGCAACAATCGAGAGGAGAATTCACATTTTGGAAGTGTATGGGGACTCTGCTTTGGTTATTTATCAGTTGTGAGGAGAATGGGAGACACGTGACTCGAAGTTAGTTCGATATCACAAGTATGTTTCAAAGCTAATTGAAAATTTTGTTAAGATTTGCTTCACCCATTTGCCCCAAGAGGAGAACCAAATGGCCGATGCATTAGCCACGCTGGCGGTAATGTTCAAAGTTGGTACCAATGTCAAGATTCAACCCATCATGATTAATCTTCGAGAGTGCCCCGCACATTGCTCCAGTGTAGAAGAAGAAATAGACGGGAAATCGTGGTACCATGATTTGTGCATTATCTCAAGTTTCAGCAGTACCCGGATCAAAGCTCAGAAATGATAAGAAAACTATTAGAAGGTTGGCAATGAATTTCTTCTTGGATGGGAACATCTTATACAAGAGAAGTAGGGATCAAACGCTTTTGAGATGCGTGGATTCAGCCGAAGCTAGGAGAATAGTTGAGGAAGTTCACGAAGGAATTTGTGGAGCACATGCAAGTGGACATAAGTTGGCAAGATAGGTCATGAAAGCAGGGTATTACTGGCTCATGTTGAAAACGGATTGTATAGATTTCGCTCGAAAGTGTCACAAGTGTCAGATATATGCGGACAGAATCCACACCCTTGCTAATTCACTGCATGTATTGACATCACTATGGCCATTCTCAATGTAGGGCATGGATGTGATTGGGTTGATAACCCCGAAGGCATCAAATGGGCATCGGTTTATTCTGGTGGCAATTAACTACTTCACTAAGTGGGTAGAAGCAGCATCTTATGCCAATGTGACCCAGAAAGTAGTATGTAAGTTCATCCAAAAAGAAATAGTATGCCGCTATGGTCTCTCGAAAAAGATCATCACGGATAACGCTAGTAACCTCAATGGTTTGATGATGAAAGAGGTTTGTGCCAAGTTCAAGTTCAAGCATCACAATTCAACGCCTTATCGCCCAAAGATGAATGGAGCGGTAGAAGCAGCCAACAAGAACATCAAAAGGATAATTGAAAAGATGACAGATGTATACAAAGATTAGCATGAGAAGTTACCTTTTGCTTTGCATGCTTATCACACAACAGTCCGAACTTCCACGAGAGCTACACCGTTCTCTTTGGTGTATGGGATGGAAGCAGTTTTGCCAATTGAAGTAGAAATCCTTTCCCTTCGGGTCCTCAAAGAAGTACAGTTGGAAGAAGCCGAATGGGTTAATGCTCGATATGAGCAATTGAATCTCATAGCAAAAAAAAGGTTGACGGCACTTTGCCATGGGCAGTTATATCAAAAGAGAATGATGAGGGCATATGGCAAGAAGGCACATCCTCAACAGTTCCGAGAAGGAGAATGAGTATTGAAAAGAATTCTCCCGAACTAGCATGATCCTCGCGGGAAATGGACACCGAATTAGGAAGGACCATTTGAGGTGAAAAAAGCTTTTTCATGAGGAGCACTAATTTTGGCGGAGATGGATAGAAGGGAGTTTTCCAACCCAGTGAATGCCGATGCTGTCAAGAAATATTTTGCATAAAAAAAAATTTCAAGTTAAAAACCTGAAAAGGCGGCTTGAATCTGGGAGTTTGTTTAGGGCGAAAACCCGAAAAGGCGGTCTAGACACGAAGGAGGTCCAAGTACTACAAAAAGCTTAACACAGAAGGGGTGAAGATCATGATCCGAGATGTTCATACAAAAGACAAGGGAGCTGACAAATGTGCCTATTTCAGGATAAAATTTCGAGATTACTGTCAATATCAATCGAAACAGTCATTACGAAAGAACTATATCCCTTTTGTATTAATCAATTTTCCCCTGTTCCTTGTCATTGTGCTTGATTGTAGAAACTCATCTTTTTTTTAATGAAAAGTAGCCTTTCTACTCCCAACAATGCCATCATTTCCATTCTGCCAAGAGAGGAGATATGAGTACATTACATTGCATTTGTCATAAAATTGGAATGATACTTAATAAAGAGCATGATAAAGTAAGAAATGTTTGCAATATTTTGAAAAAGGATCGTAATTGACAGGGAATGAAATGGAGTCTGGTAATGTAAGAAAAGAAAAGAGAAAAGACTAAGAAAAGAAAGAAAGAAATGGAAATAGCAATAAAATGGAGCACAGTAAAAATGTGAAGAATGATTAGACCATGCATATGATAGAGGAAGAAAACAGTTATGAGCAATGAATTAGGGAAGACGAAAGATCGGAAGCGTGATCGATTCATCCCCCATTGATCAAAGAGAAGGCTCTAAAAAACCTAAAAAAAATGGAAACTGATGAAGATGAATTGCGATGTTCAAAATTTTAAAACAATTGAAAAAGAGGAAAATTCATCTTTAAAATCATAGAACTTCAGATGAGGAGTTGATTATTTTTCACCATTCCAAAAAAAGAAAAAAGGTTTTGTTGCCTCAAATTTTGAGGAGTTCATTTTTAAAAGTTTTGTTGCCTTAGCTTTGAGGAGTTCACTTTTAAAAGTCTTGTTGCCTCAGCTTTGAGGAGTTCAATTTTTTAAAGTTTGGTTGCCTCAGTTTTGAGGAGTTCATTTTTTAAAGTTTCGTTGCCTCAGTTTTGAGGAGTTCATTTTCAAAGTCTCGTTGCCTCAGTTTTGAGGAGTTCACTTTTAAAAAGTCTCGTTGCCTCAGCTTTGAGGAGTTCATTTTTTTAAAGTTTCGTTGCCTCAGTTTTGAGGAGTTCATTTTTCAAAGTTTCGTTGCCTCAGTTTTGAAGAGTTCATTTTCAAAGTCTCGTTGCCTCAGTTTTGTGGATTTCATTTTCAAAGTTCCGTTGCCTCAGCTTTGAAGAGTTCGTTTTAAAAGTTCCATTGCCTCAGCTTTGAGGAGTTCATTTAAAAAAAAAAGTCTCGTTGTCTCAGCTTTGAGGAGTTTATTTTTAAAAGTCTCGTTGCCTCAGTTTTGAGAAGTTCATTTTTAAAAGTCTCATTGCTTCAGCTTTGAGAAGTTCATTTAAAAAAATAAAAAAAAATAAAAAAAAAGAGCTTTGATAAAAGAATTAATGAATCAGATCAAATACAGTGTCTACGTCTTTGCACTATTTTGGATTACCGAAATGTGCAAAGAGGGGCAACTGTAGACACTCAACTTTTAACATACAATAAACCAAAAATTAATTGATTTGATAATTAAAATATATATATAATAAAACCATTAATTAAAAAAAAAGGGTACTGGCAGGGATGCCCTTGCCAGTACCAAGCAAACACTACAGTGCCAAACGTGAAAATCGCGTCTGGCAACGTAGTGGGAGGACGCCTCTGCCAGCACCAAACAACCACTACAGTGCCAAACGTGAAAATCGCGTCTGGCAAAGTAGTGGGAGGACACCCTGCAAAAGCCAAAAAGTGTGAGTATAAAGCAGAGCGAAAAATCGACAATCGGGGGGAGAGGGGGGAGACAACAAAAAAAATCAAAAATCCTAACTTTCTAGCAACCCAAATACCTAGCCACAACAAATACCCTATATTCACTAGTAACCGGGGAATCCAGAACCAAAAAAAAGATACAAAAAAAAGGGATTTTGAGGTTTGGGTTGTGTCGCTGATCAGAGAGAGAGAGTTTGGGGTCTTTGTAATGTCTGTGGGGCGTTTAAGTCTAGGTTTTGCTATCACCGGATAGGAGGCTTGGTTTGTTGTGCCATCGGTGAAAGGAAACCGACGCCGACAGTGAAGGAAATAGAGGGATTAGGGTTTCTTAGATTTGAATCGCCGGCGGGGAAAAAAGTGAGAGTTGAGTTTGGTTTGCCGTCGGTCGATCATTTTGGGGTAATCAATTTGAGATCCGGTCATCAAGAGAGAAAGAGAGATTCAAACGGTGGGCATAGGAACAAAGAGAGGGAGAACCGATTGGGCAAAGAAAGAATAGATCTAGGCGACCGATCGGCGAAGGGTTTTGGAAAGAGAAGCCGGCGCCGGTGGTGGGGTTCTTTTTAAAGTTAGGTTTGATTTTTAGAGAGAGAAAAGAGAGAGATCCGACGATGGAGAGAGAAAGTGAGAGGGGAAAATGAAAAGGGAGGAAAGAAAAGAAGTTTAAATAGCTAAGGCTGAAGCATTAAACGGCGTCGTTTTGGCCAGTAAGAGGCAGCTGAAGCAAGGCACTAAATGGTGCGTTTTGGCTGGAGGAGGAGTGGGCTGTGAAGCTATTGTGGGCATCCGTGGGTTCAGTTTTAGGCTAGTCCAAGCCCGACCTTGGTATGTTCTAGGCTCTACAATTATTGGGCTTGAATCCTTGATGCCTATTATGAATGCTTTGTCTTTTTTTATTTTTTTTATATATTTATTTATTTTAGTTATTTTTAAAAAAAATGAAATTAAAATTTTATATACAAGAAATGGGATAAGGTAAAAATATAAGAATTTATACATTTAATTATATAATAGATAATAGCAAAATTTAGGTAAAAAAAAGAAGAAGGGTTACTTAGTTATAAAAATAGATCCAAAAATAAAAATGAGTAGGAAAATAAATGAACATTTAAGTAAAAAATAATAACATGGTAAATAGGCTTAGAGGGATATTGTACATGAAAAAGAATAAGAAAAAATAATAAAATAATAGAAATAGAAAATATAGTAGAATAAAATATGTAATTGTCAAAGTATTTAAAAAGATAGTTTCATAAATGAAAAAGAATGAGAATGGGACAAAGTGATGAGTTATTCGATAAGTAAACATTGCCAATGATGGGATAATCGGTCGGGATACGAGAAGTTGCAATCCCAGGCCGATATTCCCTAAGTTCGGAATCCGAATCAAGGTCCACCAGTACGATGGGAGAGCCTCGATTTCAAGATTTCAAAATTCTTAATAAATAAAGAGTTTGACTATACCAAAAAAATTACTTGGTAAAAATAATAAATAAATAATTAATAATAAATGATAAAAAATAATAATAATTCAAACATATAATAAATAATTAATTTGTGAAAATACAATATACATGACATTAAATAAATAAAAATAAATAAAATAATAATAAAAAACAACTAATGTAAAATTAAGTATTGAATATTAAGTGGCATAAACTATAAAAAATGTAAAAATAAAAAAAAATAATAAATATATATATAAAATAAGATCTTAGGCATTAGGTTTGAATAAAAGATTGCTTATGAAAAATATAATAATAAAAATATAAAAACAAAAATAGTATAATAAAAAAATATAAAATTTTTGTTCACTAAAATAACATAGAATTATAAACAATTTGTCTAATTATAAATGAAAAACATAAGAACTTAGAACAAAAAATGTAAAGTATAAAAAATAATAATAAGAAATAAGAATAGAAAATATGATAATAAAAAATATAATAAAATAAAAATAATAATTAATTAATAATAACTAAAAATATAGATAATTACATTAGCATAGCATATATATATTGCATCATACATATCATTGCATATAAATATTTCTATTTTCGAGTTTAAGCCCCGATGATGGGATCTTCCGAGGATTTTGCGAAGGCGAGTATTCCTCAGAAAGTTCCTTAGGTGAAAAGGTGTCTCCGGATCCCACCAGTATGATGGGAGGGCTCGAGAGACATCTTTAATAAAAGGTTTTCGCCCGAATTAGATTCATTATGCACGAAAACATTATTTTTAAAGAACAACGTACGATAACTCCGATGATGAGAATTATTCGTCAAATTTGCGAAGGCGAATTTCTCAGATAATTCCCTAGGTGAGAGAATACCCCGAGTCCCACCAGTATGGTGGGCAGATTCGAGAAAATATCCTCGAAAAAAAGTTATTCGTCCGGCATTTTTTTTCATGCCATGCATCTTGCATCACATTTGCATTCCATTTTAGGTCAAATAGGAGATAAAAATAAGTGAATAATAACTAAGAAAATATAGCTAATTTAAAAATTAAAGCCTAATAGGATAATCTAAGAATGGTACCGTTCAAGGAACGGGCGTACCGGGGGTGCTAATCCTTTCTCGGGCGTAACCGTACTCCCGAGCCTAGATCTAGAAAATCGTAGACCAGTTTAAGGTTCTTTTCGGTGGGCTTAAAATTAATTTAAGTTTTCATCGATTAGAATCGAGTCAATAAGTGGCCAATCGCACCTAGTAAAAAAGATTGGTGGCAACTACTAGTTAAATTTTTTAATGAGTTTTCACATCGTGTCTGGCGATCGGGTTACCGGACCCTCACGTTACGACAATGGGAGGCGTTGAAAAGCAGCTTTTCTCAACGAAATGATTCAAGGATTTGTAGTCTTTAGTTTCAGTTGGGCAACATCATGCAAGGCAGGCACGGGGTCGATAGATACTTGGTTGAGTTATATTCTATTTGGCAAGAATTAAGAAAATTCAGGCCCATACTCGTTGTAATTGTGGAGGTTGCAAGAATAACAGTATGCTGATGAATACAAAAATTAAGGATATTGACTTGTGTTTTCTCAATAGTGTGAATGATACTTTCTTAGCTTTAAGATCACAAATAGTGATGGTTATACCTTTCCCTAGCTTAGATCAAGCATACAATCGTGTAACTCGTGAAGAAACATAGAGGTCTGTATTCATTCAGTCACAACCTTTAATTGATGCTAGAGATAAATAGTGAAGAAGACCCACATATGTGAAGCGTGTTGTTGAAGACAAGCACGTGATAAATTGCTGACTTAATCTAGTTAGTGTTAGATCCTTGTTAGCTAACTAGAGTTAGCATTCTGTTGTTATATATAAATAGCAACATTGTAATTAACAGAATGGGCAATGAGATGAAATACCAGCTTTAATTTTAATTTTCCCTCTCTGTTTTTCACTTTCTTGTTAGTTCAGTTTCTCTCTCGCTTCTTTTCATTTTCCAAACTATGTATCACTTTAACGCAAGGTAGAAAAGAATGGAGTGGAGATGAGAGTGGTTTTAAAATTGATGATTACATTTACATTTGGATCTAACATTTATGTCAAACCTAATTTCAGCGGTCGGTCAATATTTGGCAGTTGAAGCAAACTAAGATTATTAAGGTGGAAAAGAAGAAAAGTGCCTTTGCTGTTTGGACTGGAGGCATAATTAATACAACTCCATGACAATGTAAATATTTTTCATTCTTTCGCTTTTTTTTCATTTTGCCAATAATTTGAGTTTTGATAACTTCTTATAAAAAGAACAAAAGAGCTTTTCCATAAAAAAAAAAAAGAATAAAGGAAAGCCTTTAATTGAAAGATAGAGCTAGGCATGGCAATAAAAAATATTTCTATCTCTTATTAATTGCGTGAAACATTTATAAGTATTACTAATTACTAACTTTCAAAAAAAAAAGTATTACTAATTACTACCACAGAACAAGAGCATATCGAATCTAGAAAAGAAACATTTTTCATTAATAGAATCTGAATTAACAAAAATTGATTTCATTGGTTAAATTGTTCATTTTGACAATAAATAATCTAGAATTCAAATCTTATTAATGAGTTAAAGTAATATTTAATATATTTATATCTTAACTTGACATTTAGAATCATGTATTTATGGCTTGAGCCACTAGGAAATGGGTCCAAGTTTGAAGCGTTAGCCGGTGGCAGGGGCGCCAAGTGACCCATTGCGATGGGATTGGAGCTACCTAACCAAACCCCCAATTTTGGCCTACAATATATGAACAATTCTTCATTTCCCACGAGGCACACCTACCACCACATAAGCAGCTATGCTAATATACCAAAACACCCCTTCTCTGCTCAACTCTCAGGCCTAATAAGAGCGATGAAAAACAGAAAGCAATGTCTAGTAGATGACAACAAATTCACACCAGCACCCGCACTTACCCAAGCCCAACCACACGCCACCATATCTTTTTCCAAAATCCTAGTTTCTCAGACACAAACGACCCAAGTTCTAACCCCTTAATTCTAACTATCTGTCCCTTGTGTGCTTACAGTTCACTGCTAATGGATGACCCATCATCTTCGGCAAAGACAGCTAATCTGGACGCTCCCCTGCATGTATTTGGGTTTGAATTACAAGATTTGTCCCCCACCAAAGTCACCGGACGCCTTCAAGTCACCCAAAAGTGCTGCCAGGTGAGTTCTCAGATTGTATATTTTTTGTCTTTTTGATGCCTCGATGGTTCCAACTTAGTAATCTTTTCCAGTTTAAAAAATTAATTAATTAATAATGTTGCGATTGGCTATTGCCAAAGCAGCCATTCAAGGTGTTGCACGGTGGAGTTTCGGCTCTGATAGCGGAGGCGCTGGCTAGCATCGGGGCTCACATGGCTAGCGGTTACCAAAGAGTGGCTGGAATCCACCTTAGCATCAATCATTTGAAGCGCGCCGAACTGGGGGACCTTATCTTCGCTGAGGCCACCCCGGTCAACGTTGGCAAGACCATTCAGGTAGGTGATCTTGAGTAGCCACTAGGTACCCAACTTTCTAACCACTATTACTACTTAATTTGCATATTCATTTACCATTTCCCAATGCTGCAATCTAGATGTAAATGTATAAATGCTCTGTAAATAGCTGGACGGTCTTCTATTATTACTTTATTAATATCAAATTTTACAATTTTAAAACATGCAAAACATTGGTCTTTCCACCCCATCACCAAAATATATATCACGTGATTGTCTGTAGATATTTGATTGCAGCTACTTAAAAACACAAATTCTTTGATTTCCTACACTATTGATCACTTTCCTTTTTTAACATATCATAATACAATAATTCCCATCGAGGTTGAAAATTTTTATGACCAAACCACAACCCTTTTGGTTGCCCAATCTGATAAGCTTCACGCTAAAATATGTGCATCATTCTATATATACTTGTGTTGTTTGCTCCCCATCCAACAACAACGAGGCATACGATGACAGTGTTTCACGGTTTCAGTTTTAAGTATCCCTTCCTTGTCCTTGCTGTTGATTCTTGCTAAGTCTCATTTACCAAATCAACTAATTGCCATTAATACCACTGAGCCAGATCTTTACATTTGCCAAAATGATAGAAAAAGCATGTTATAATTTCTAGTGGAAAAGCATTCAGATCGAAGATCAGTATGTACTGTTTTGGTCTTAAATGCCAATGCACCATGCCTTAAACAACGTTGTTGAAACTATAATTATGATACTAATCACGGCTGTTTCACAACGCTGCCAAATTGTAAATTTCAACAGGTATGGGAGGTTCGACTATGGAAAACAGACCCTTCAAGCTCAGGGAGCAGATCCTTGGTATCCTCATCGAGGGTTAGTCTTCTGTGCAACATGCCTGTGCCAGAGCATGCAAAGGATGCTGGAGAGAATCTCAAGAAGTTTGCCAAGCTATGATATTGGACTCGGTTCTGTATTTTTTTTTATTTTCTGAGATATACTTGGCTCTATATTTGCTGTAATGACAGCAACAACAAATTTAACAACGAATTCCAGATCACCTGTACACATGTACATCCCTTGGTTAATTGAACAACAATTTCTGCAATGTTATATATATCTAATCCATCATATATATTTGCTTAAATCCTAATCTTCTGCTTAGGTAAGTAAAAGAATATTGTAAGTCCGATCTGGTGGAAAAAAGTGGTGGCAATGATCAATTCAATTATGTGGAACATGATTATAAACGAGCTAACCATGAGTCCAGCTTCAGCAGAAGCATGTAATCAAGGAAAGGTGTATTCGAAATGGCCAGTTGTCGGTGGCTCAACATCAACAACAACCTCAAGTAAGACAAGAATTCTAGAAATCCATGATAATGATGACAGTAACTACAATTTTGTTTCCTTTTAGCTAGTTTACTAAGCGAATCCCCTCATCTAGCAGAAAAATAAAATGCTACGGGCTACAAAATCATAGAGCAACAGTTGTTATTTCCTGTCAATTGAACACCAACTCCATTTATCTTGAATTAAGGTATATATACTTGAGGTATTGAAAATAGTAATTACTACTAGAGTAAGATATCGATAAGCAGATAGCACATTGTAGACAGCAAGTGCAGGAATTTTGGCGGATTAATTCACGAGTCATACAAATGATACGAAATGCAGTCCTGAATAAACAGAGAAGTCAGTAGCAGTTGGCGCCAGTGGAAGGAGAGTGTTTGTTCGCAGGTGGAGTTGGGGAGACTTTTTGCCTGGTAAAGTGGAGATGGAGGATTAGAGATAGAATAAGAAATTGAAGATGTATTTGTTAGGCAATGTGATGAAGGATAAGTCCAGAAATCAGATTAAAAAGTAAAGAAGCCAAAATGCAAACTGATGAAGACAGCAAAACGCAGAAAGCTGGAAATGAAGGAAAGAATAAAACGCATCATTTTAACAGGATTTAAACGCACCGTTTCATTTAAGGCAGCATCAAAGCACAGCCGTTTCAAATCTACTGTTTAGGTGTTTCAATGTTAGTTGAACTTGTAATTAATTAGAATAAATTTAATCTTTTGATTTTGAGAATTGTATCAATTTAGTCCCTTCTCCTAACGGCATCCAATTTTATCATTAAAGAATTATGTCAGCGATGACATGTTATATCTTGATGATATAGCATGTCACATGGCATCGAGTGGTGACGTGGTAATGCCACGTGACACTATACGATGATGTGACAGTGCTGATGTAACACTGACATGATGTCGTGGTAATGTCACATGGCACTATATGATGATGTGGCAGTGTCACGTGGCAAATCAAAAAACTTTTGAAAAAAAATTCTACCATGTCATAAGAACTAAATTGAATAAAAATATATAGTACATAGATTATACTGAATAAAATTGAGATGTTGAGGAACTAAATTGAAAAAATATTTAAAAAGTACAAATCTTTAAGTAGATTATTGATATGCTTATCAATAAGCCAAATATTTAAGTGTAAAAGATTTTTAGTATTAAAAATATATATAAATATTTTATTATTGGATTATTTGATTCTATAATATGTAATTAATTTATCTTTTTTACAAAAATTAAGTTTGAATGGTCTTTCTATAAAAAAAATTTAAAAAAATTTCATACCTAGAGTCAAATTTAGATGAATAACTTGCTTTCGTTAAAATAAAATAATATAAAATGACTAAATATGTTGATTTAGTTATAACTTTCACAATTTACAAGTATACATTCTTTTGAAATTATTCAACTCTTACCTAATTTACCTTTTATTTAAATTTACTCAAATTAGCAAAATATATTGATTTAGTTACAACTTTCACAATTTACAAATACATATTCTTTTGCAATTATTCAACTCTTACCCAATTTATCTTTTTTACAAAAATTAAGTTTGAATGCTCCTTTTACAAAAAAATTTTAAAAAAATTTCATACCTAGAGTCAAATTTAGATGAATAACTTGCATTAGTTAAAATAAAATAATATAAAATGACTAAATATGTTGATTTAGTTACAACTTTCACAATTTACAAGTATACATTCTTTTGAAATTATTCAACTCTTACCTAATTTACCTTTTATTTAAATTTACTCAAATTAGCAAAATATGTTGATTTAATTACAACTTTCACAATTTACAAATACATATTCTTTTGCAATTATTCAACTCTTACCCAATTTACCTTTTATTTAAATTTACTCAAAATTTCTTATAAAACGATTTTATTTAAATTCAAATACCACAATCAAATTTTGCTAAATTTAAATTTAAATTATTAATTTGGATCTACAAAAAATTTGTTAATAAAATAAAATGGTGCAAATATTTATAGTTATATTTAACTTTATCAACTATAAATAAAGTCTTTAATCTAGGAAATTTCAACTTAAAAAATATAACTTGAAATATTAAACAAAATAAAAACATAAAAAATAAATAAAAAATTAGAAGCGTGGAGCTCAGATATTATGGTTGTAATAAGAGGTTTGTCATGTCCAAATTAAGCAAGTTAAAATGAAAAATTATTTTTATAATTATCACTAACTCCATATCTTCGTTTTTCATTTTTTAAAAAGAAAAAACTAAATCAACATATTTTGCTAATTTGACTTTGGCTCAAGTTAAAAACTAAGTTAACTAAATTTCAAATTTTTATACTATTACAAATAGAAGAAAAAATAATTTATTTAGTCATTTTATATTATTTTATGCTAATGTAATATAAGTTATTTATCTAAATTTGACTTCAGGTATAGAATTTTTTTCAAAATTTTTTTATAGGAGGAGTATTCAAACTTAATTTTTGTAAAAAATATAAATTAATTTACATATTCTAGAATCAAATAATCAAGTAAGAATATATATATATATATATATATATATATATATATTTAACATCATAAATCTTTTACACTTAAATATTTAGTTTATTAATAAGCATATCTAGGGATGTCAATGGGTAGGGTACCTATTAATTTCGAGGTCCTGAACCTTAACCCTATTAAAAATCAAATACTCTAAACCTATTAATTATCCGAATAATTTAAAAATTATTACCCTAACCCTAATCCTAATACATTCCCACTACCCTATAATTACCCAAACCCGTTTAAATACTCGATTAAATAAAAAAATTATTAAAATCTTCTTCATGGGTACCCAATTACCCAATTAACTTTTCTAATCTCATAACTTCCTTTTAGATTTATATGTTATAAGTTTATATAAACAAATATATATATATATACTGTAATTAATAATTTTATAAGTTATAATTTTTGCAATGTTAATACAAAATAAAAAGTAAATATATTTATATTTAAAGTATATATATATACACACACGCATACATAAAAAATATTTTAATATATAAAATAGTAATTATATTCCTCATAAATTAACACAATATATAAATTATATATATTAAAATACATTACAAGTTAATTAATAATAATAGTTTCATGAGTTAATTTAATTAATTATAAGGATTTGTTCTTAATTTCATGAAATTAAAAAAAAAACATTTAAGTTCCAAAACCATTCTAATCTCAAAAGCTTTCTTTAAGTATATTTATTATAAGATTATATAAATAATCGTATATATATTATAATTAATAATTTTATAAGTCATAATTTTTGTAATGTTAATACAAAATAGAAAGTAAATATATTTATATTAAAATTATATATATAATAGTAATTATATTCCTTTATAATATGAAATAATATTCAAATTATTGAAACATAATTAACAATCTAATAATTTTTATTTTAAATATATTAATGTCATCATATTAATAATTAGAGTAACCATACTTTTCATATATTTGTTAGTTTTTAACAAAAAAAATTGCTTGTAAAGTTGGTAAAAATTGTAAAATTTTAATTTAATTATTAAAATAATAATAAAATATTTATAAATAGTAATCAAGTTCGGGTAACAGGTACCCAAGGGGTGGTACCCGAACCCTACTCAAACTCGATTCAGATAGTGAAATCACTACCCAAACCCTACCCAAAACCGTTTATGGAGTACCCTAACCAAGTGTAACCGGATCAAGTACTCATGAGTACCCTATAATAAGGTACCCGTTAACATCCCCAAGCAAATCAATTATCTACTTAAAGATTTATATTTCTCAAATATTTTTTTTCAATTTAGTCCCTCAACATCTAAATTTTATTCAATTTAATCCATATATTATATATTTTTGTTCAATTTAGTTCCTATGATGTGATAAATTTTTTTTTTAATTTTTTTGATCTATCACGTGGCACTGACGTGTTAGCATGTCAGTGCCACGTTAGCACTGTCATGTCATTGTAGCGTGCCACGTGGCATGCCATGTCATCAAAATATGATATGTCAACGTTGATGTCATCGCTGACATCAATATTGATGTCATCCTTTAACGGTAAAATTGGATGCCGTTGAGAGGAGGGACTAAATTGACACAATTTTTAAAATTAAGAGACTAAATTACTTCTATTTTGAGTATAGATATTAAATTAAAAAAAATTAAAAGTACATGGACTGGAAGGGTCTTTTGACAGATAAGAATTCCCTATTTTCTTGATTAGTTGAAAAGCAACTGTATGTAAAAACCTTATACTCTTTATTCATTAATGAGAATGCACTAACATTCCCTTGTATTCTTTATGTTGTTTTCATCTTCTTCCGACCATATTTAAAATAAGAAGAGAAACTAATTTAGAATAAAAGGAGGAATTAATTGTAAAAACTGAAAGGGAAATGCGGTTATTGTTGTAATGACAGCAACAACAATTGGCATTAAATTACCGTTCTCTGTACATGAGGTAAATGGACACTTGGCATTATAATAAAAAGGTACCAATGGCCGTGGAGGGGGCAAAGGATTTCATCATCTTCGGACAGTATTTAGATTAAGAAGAGGAATCAATTGTGAAAACTGAAAGGGAAATGGGGTTATTGTTGTGATGATAGCAACAATAATTGGCATTAAAATAACGTTATGGCATTATAATAGAAAGGGATACCAATGGGCATTGCCTTTTAAGTAAGAAGATCATACGTCAATTAATGAGTCAAATATTCGAGTATAAAGAATGATACAAAATATTTTATTTTGTCATATATATATATATATATATATATAAATAATTTCATCCTTTTTTTATTGTTATATTATAGGAGAACTTATTTAAGTAGAACACTGACATATTAACCTTTACACAAGACATTTGAAGCAGAATGGGCAAATGCATATAGAATCTAACAAGTGATGCATCCTTGGTTATCCGTCTGTGGATTAACATGAGCAAATATGGAGGCTGGGGAAATCCAGTTAGGACTATTTTGCAGCTTTTGCAAATCCTACCCGCAGATTTCCGAAGTCAAACACTGTATGGTAAGCGCTCAGAAACGTATCTCCGAGTACCCTGCAGCATTCACCAGAGTGAATTAATAACACAGATTCAAGTAAATCTCCAAATGCAGAATCACGTTAGGAGCTAACTCATGTTTGTGGCATTTCTCAGCTACGGCTACACAGCAACCAGAAATAATCGAACAGAGAATGTCATCGTACCAGAGTGGACCTCGTGGGGGAGGCACATCGAAAGCAACAAAGCCACTGACACACACAGTAGAACATCTTTCTTCAACTTTAAGAATATACTATATGCCAACAGAAAAACACATTAAAATTCTGTGGTTAAGGCATATAGGGAGAGAAGAAATGCTGCAGTACAACTTGTTTTCGTTATCCAGATTCTCAATTTACATATGTTTGCATTGCAGCATCAACGACCATAACCACTGGATGTTACCTGTTGCGGAGTAAGAGGGAATGGATTGTTTCCGATGGTAAATGTAACGTCTGGCAGAGTTTCAAGGTCATCACAGTTGACAAATGATTTTCCAATAGGATTTGGAAGATTTTCACACAACTTTGACATAGAAAGAAAGAGTTATTAGTCCTGGGCCGTGCACATGTTTCGTCCATCTGATATTAGATAAAGATAAAATTATTGTCCGCACCTGATTCACATGTTTGAACACTTTTTCCTTTGTTTTCTGTTGTTTGAGCTGAACTTGGATCCAGAAAACAATCATCTCACAGAAAGTACACAGAGCAGTCTCACCAATTGGTGATCCTTCCCTAGTTTTATTTTCTACCACTGTCTTGACGCCACCACTGCACCAATTCAGGTTGAGTGCTCCTCCTTATACTAACTCAAAATAACCAGACCCCACTTTTCCCAAGTAACGGTTCCAATGATAAAGAAAGGAAAATTTGGGGGGTTTCAAGAGAGACGACAAGAATGAAACTGTTACCTCATATTCTGTGATCCATTATATGAACATAACCCAATATCAACACACACAATTTCAGGCCGTACCTGCAGAGAGAGGTAAACTTTAAGCTATATCCCTTCAACCAATTAAGTTTTAGGATTTTAAAAGACTAATAAAAAAAGATCTTAAATGGAAAAAGAACAAACCCCAGATATTAAGGAGTCCCACAAGGAATACCCATACTTGGAAACAACATTTTTGCATTCCAAGCTTACAATTCCTTCTGCTCCAATTCCACGGTTGATCTGTGCCACAATTTCCTGGAAATGACTGCTAGTAAGCCTTAAAGAATGATAACATTGAAAACAACCAATCAAGAAATTATAAAAATCAACTGCGATTATATTAGATTGATTAGAATGTGAATGTTATGAACAGATACAGTTGGCCCAGCAATTAAGGATGTCCCTGAATCCACAATGGCAGCGCAGCCATTCTTGCATAGTCCTGCCAAATAAACGTATTAAGGCTGCATTTCTTTTCATAAACCCAATTATAATCATCTAATGCTCTACAAACTTTTTGTTAGATAAAGTTTCATTGTTAATGACTAAACAGGGTTGATACAAGGTACCTGTTGAGTTGTTTTCTACTAATATATCTCCCACCTCAATCTGGAATGATGAATGAAACTATAGTTAAATATCAACCTTGATCATGAGAAGAAGCTCGAGAATTTAAGCAAATTATCGACTACAAAGACCTGCCAATAACCGCTTTTGGTAACCGGAACATAAGTGTGTTCACCTCTGAAGTGCCTCCAGTCAAGTCCTCCAAAGACAATTTCACCTCCTACCTCTGATGTTAAATCTCGATTTAGCCAGAGAGAGAAAATTTTCTGACTAACATGCCCTTGTTGCACCATATTAAACCTGAATATATAGTGCTGTGGACTATGATATATCTATTGCTAACAGTTAATTGAAAAAAGCAAAAATATATAGACATATAATAAACAAGAAAAAGGAAAAAAAAACACTAGGACTAAATCATCAAAATGAAGCTGCAAGGTTAACTTATTATAAATCATTTAAAAATTATACCACAGAGGAGTAGCTTGTTCCACAGAAATTTCCTGAAACCCAAGTCCTAGGATCCCATCGTATTTGGCAACTAGGAATGGTAGATAACCTTCCCTTGTAATCTCTATAAACTCCTGAAGGATAGTAGATGTTACACCATAACTCTTTTGAAACACAATCACTTAGAGCATATTATTTGACATGAATAGTAACTTACTTGATCTTTGACAGCAATATCTCCAACTTTAACATGATCTAGGCTAAAGAATCCAGAAATAGATCCAGAGCCATAGTGGATTTGGCAAGGTATCCCTGAAAGAATTTGAAGAATGTTGCAAAAAGGTGTTAAGGGAAGACATGCATACAAATGCAGAAAAAAAAAAGGGAAAAGAACTTGTCAAACATAATGAAGGCAGCAAAATTACCAATCTTGGTATAAGTTCTGGATAGCCTTGCCCAAAACTTGGAATGGAGATGACAAGCAATCTGCATAAAGTCACACTTCACAAAGTAGTTCCCATGGCTGAGCAACGGTAACACACTGAATATTCAAGGCGAGACTTACAGAAAAAAGGCATTTTGAAGATGGCACCCAAAGATTAGAGCTGCCAGTGTCAAAGACAACAGAAAAGCTCTGAGAGGGTGAACCTATGCCAATTTCTCCATAATATTGGGTATCTAGATAATTCTTTAGATATATTACATCTGCTTCCTGATCATTCACATTGCTTTCAAGCTCTAGTCCGGTGATCCTTGCAGCATTTATTCTTTTAAGGTCTAAAGGCTGCTTTTTCAGACTGATCCGCACTAGCTCATTAGATGAAGCAGTGAGAACCCAGGAGGCTATCCAATTCCATATACAGATTGTAGTCAGAACGAACTTAATGCCCATGCTGTATTATGTTCGGGCCTAAAATAAAATTAAGACAAGCTTTAGTAGAAAGCGTATAATAACAGAAGAAATTTACATGCCATGTAAAGCTTTTGCAGAAGGATGTACAATACAGAGGCTTCTCATTATTTATTTTAACAGCTTCAATTAATTGATTTAGTTAACTACACCTGGTAGCATTAGAACTCTTGGCCACTATTCATATTACACAGTAGCTTAGAGACAAAAGTAGAATGACACGGCATCTTAATGCAAGAGAGAGAATGCAAAATCATGAAGCGATAAATATAAGAATAAGATTAGAATAGCCTTGTTAACCCGAAGTATGTATATATTAATAAAAGGACGGTTTAGGGTTGTGAGAAATAATTAGGAAGTTCATACCTGAGGGTGATGAGAGTTTGGAAGGCAAATTCTGGTGAACAGATTCGCAAAATTCATTAAGCAGGGGAGGGGAGAGGAGGGAGTGAGCTGCCAAAATGTTTCTTTTTGTGGTTGCTGTTGCTCCTTTAAGTAGGAAGAGATGAGTTGTGACGGCAGTACTTGAAAGAAATAGTCCCTCATTCACGACCTTTCTGCTCTGCCCGCGAAACTACCACGTAGTTTCCAATAACTGCCATTATGAGTATGGGCTTGGCAAAGCAACATGCGTGCAGTGCAGAGCAGATAAGTGAGTTTGTACAAAATGGAAGATTGCCTTGTTCATCTTAATTTACAACAGGACAGTATTCAATTTTCGGAGGTCGCTGATGGCACAGCTTACAGCCATATTGCTCGTTCCGGGAACTCTTGATCTCCCTCCTTTTGCAGGTCCCCCCGTCGGCCCTCTTTGTATTCCTTGTACAAATATCCTGGGTCAACATGTATAAGCATTTGACTCTATTTCAGTTCAGTTTATGTTCAAGTTCCAACGTTGATATGGCCTTAACGCGAGTTGAGCACTTGATTCCTCATACGAACCAGGTAGCTAGTTACCTGATTGTAGATGGACGTATAGTTTGCCACTAGACAAGACAATCTAAAACTGGAGAAAATAAAAACTGCGTGTAGGTGAAGTTGGTCGATTTTTAAAGAGTATAAGCAGCTCAAGCAACCGGCTTTTAATTTAATTAATGTACAATCTTTGTCCGGCTATGAACTAACATCTCTAAATGCTGTTTTGGAAGAACTCTCTTGTCTTGTCAGCTGCTGTTTAGGTTTTTCTTAACCACCTTGAGCAAAGCAATACAATGACACTGACACTGACGACGCGGATGCTTCCTCTCTGGATCAACCACCATCTGATCATAGTCTCATTTGTTTGATTTACTGAACAAAATTTTTCAGTATAGAAATGTGATTGGAGGCTGAATGCTAAAGTCCAGGTGCCAATATGGCAATAAAGTTGCTGAGCAAAAATATAATAGATGGGGCAATAAAGTTGATATATCTATAAACTACCTCCTGAAAATCTTTTCCCTTCAATTTGGGATGCAGCAAGTAAAGGATAACACGTTGCCTAGCACATCAATACATTAATACAACATCACAAGTATAATATAGCAATTTATTATCCATTCATCGACGTCCATCATCTATTCATACTCAACCATTCATTCATCTTGCAAATTAAAGAGCGCTGGATCATTCTTTAAACAGCTTCTGCAAATCCTACCCGGAGATTACCAAAATCAAACACTGTATGATATGCTTCCATGAAGATTGCCCCGAGAATCCTACGCACAGATGAAATATGCATGAATGAAGAAACAATTAAAAACAATAACAATACTAATACTACAACAATTGTCAAAGCATTTATCATGTGAATTATTATTTTTCCAGTAATTCTAATGATGGCCAGATAGCCAAGGCATGAGAAGTTACCAGAGAGGACCCTGGCTAGGAGGAACGTCCAATGCAATAAAACCACTGATGCAGAAGGTAGAGAAATTTTGTTCCACTTTGAGGATGTACTGGTTCAGTGATGAAAAGACAATAAGAAGCAGAAGATGTTGTATTTCACATGAACTTCATGAAATAAAGAGAAATAAGTGAAAAATTAAGAGGCATCTTTGATTTGATTTTGGGAAATGTTTTCTCATCTCCCTAATTTCCACTTTTACTCTGAATATATATAATGAACAAATTAAGTAACAGTAGTTACTAAATGTCGAAATTTGAAAAATAAAAAACTCCAAACCTAGTTAAGTATTAACTAACTTCAGTGATCATATGAAGCAAACGTGGGGATGGAAAATGGAAAGCATTTTCTTAAAGAGTTCTATATTCTCCTCTTCATCTGAAAACTAACTCAAGTGTTTATTCCTTTCATTCACCTCCAATTTGAAACAGGCACTTCCAATTAGATGTATAGACTTTCCTTTATGAGGTCAGAGGAATTTAATGAACTAACCGTACCTGCTCCGGAGTGAGGTTGAATGATTTGTTCCCGATGATAAATGAAACAGGTGGCATAGTTGGTACTTTGTCACAATCAACAGCTAGTTCTCTCGTTGGATTTGGCAGGTTATCACACAACTTCATCAGAGTTAAATGAATATAATTAATTGTTAGTCTCACATTATGCAGAAATTTTTTAAGTAATAATGTATAGGTAGAGGACCTTGTTCACATATTCAATTACTCTTCCTTTAGTTTTATTTTCCATAAGCTCAGTCCGTATCCATGCTAGGATCAACTCACAAGCAGTGCATAGAAGGTCCTGGCCAACTTCTGTGTGCCTCTCTCTCTTTTGTTCTACCACCATTTCAATAGAATTGCTGTGCGGATTCATATTTTCATTTAGTACTTGGAAACTGAGTATTCAGCAGAGTATCGACAAAGAAAGAAGGGGTGCCTAACCTTAGTTGCCGAGTGCCATTGTTGAAACACACACCAATGTTCGAGCATAATTTGTCAGGCTGTAGCTGTAGAGGAAAGCATGAAATATAGACCTATAAAAGACATGATCTACAGTCATGATAATAGTACAATATGGAAAATTCAAGACAGACAAACCCCTGATAACAAGAGCTCCCACATCAGATCTCCATACTGAGCAGCTACTTTTTTACATTCCATGCTCACGAATCCTTTTGCTCCAATAGCATGGTTAATTTTTGTCACAGCAGCCTGAAATTGGTGATCTTGTTAAGCAAGCTTATAAAACAATACCTTTTGGTTCGCAGAATAGATAAGAATAAAATAAAATAATTATTTTGTGAAAATAAAATATTATGAGAATAAAATAAAATAGTTATTATTTAGTTTGATATGACGAATAGAAAATAGGAATAGCTATTATAATTTATTTTAATGTTTGGTTGTTAAAAATAACTTTGAAATTAAAAAGAATAGAAAATAAAAAGATAAAATATTTTTTATTATTTATATTATTATTTTTCATTTTATTTTTAAATATTAATATTTTATTTATAATTTAATGATTAATATTATAAAATATTAATATATTATTTATAATTTAAATGTTATTATGATTATTAATTTTTATTGTATTTTATTTTTAAATATTAATATTTTATAATTTATTTAAATATTAATAATTTGATAATATAAATATAAATATTTTATTTATAATTTAGTCATTAAAATTTTAACATATTAATATTTTATTTATAAATTAACTATAATTATAATTAAAATATTAATACTTTTAATTAATTTTTAAACTCAAAATATTTTTTAATGTATAATTGAAAACTTAAACTCTTTATTATAATAAGATTTATTTTCATCAAAAACAAAAATACTTTTTATATAATTTAGTAAAATTTATACCAAAAGATAAAATTAAGTAATTTTTTTCTTTTTTAATCATTTAATTTTTATTTTTATTAAACTTAAAATTTTAATAATTTAATAATTTATTGTTAAGTATTAGTCTAATTTTTATTTTTTTATTTTGTATTCTTTTAATTTATATTTTCACTTAAAAATTTTACAATTAATATTTTTAAAATATTAATATTTATTTATAATTAAAATATTAAAATATTAATGTTTTTAATTTTTTAATATAAAACATTAATTTTATAAGTTTAGATTTGTCATTTTTCAAAGAAAGTAAGGACATTTTAGTTTGAAATGTTTTGAATTCTATTCTTATGGGCATGGAATAGCTAATATCATGAGAAAATATGATATTAACTATTCCAAAGTTTAGGGTGATTTTGAAGAATAGCCATTCTTATTTCTTCCACTATAAACATACCAAACATAGAGAGAAAATTTTTGAAAGAATAGAGGTCATTCCCTTAACCAAACATGCTATTAGAGTCCGAAGAAGCTTCTTAAAAATTTAATTTTTGACTCTTGCTATAAAGATAGCTGCACATACTGTGGGGCCAGCAATGAAGGATGTGCCTGAATCCACTATTGCGGTGCAGTTACGAGTGCAAAATCCTGCAATAGTAATTTGGAATACTGTAAGGTTTGAATTTTAGGCATATTGGAGGATTTCCCTACCTGTGGTTTGCTTTAAATAGTCATAGCAAAGGCTCTATATGCACAATAACTAAAGGTTTTGCAGCTTGGATATAGTGATGCCTAGCTATCATTCAGAATGCAATGGACTCCTAAAACTGTGGTCATTATGCAACCACAATTCTACCCTGTTTTTTCCGTTATTTGTATTCAGACATTGGTGATTAACAACAATAATAAAAAGGAAACGACAACAATCCTACCATGATCAAACTGTACAGTAGCATTACCTGTGGAATGGTCTGCGATTAGAAAATCTGCCAAATCAATCTAGAAAAACAACCATTTTTCAATGAAAATTTTCTAGAGAGTTGATATAGAAATTCATGGAAAATTAAAAGATAGGAAGTGCACCTGCCAATAACCTTTCTGAGCGACCGGAACATAAGTATGCTTTCCCTTGAAGTGCTTCTGATCAACACCACCAAAGACAATCTCACCTCCCTCGCTGGCTGATGGATCTTTGTTGAACCAGAAGGAGAATACCTTCTGGACAACTAGGCTTTGTTGCATCATACTGTACCTGCATCAAAAGCATGAAAAACATTTATTCATAGTGACAAAAGCAAACATAGTGCAGAAGCGATATCCCCTGTCTAACACTTAATTGGAGGTAAAAATAAAACAATATTATGCTCGATTAGGGCCAAGAACTGCACCAAAGTGGCGCCACATTCCCCACAGACATGTCCTGAAACCCGAGTCCAAGTATCCCATCAAAACTTGCCAAAGAGAGAATAGCGCTTCCTTCTCTTATGGCTTCTGTAAATACCTGAAAGATGATAGGAGTATTAACAGTCTGACGTCAATTAAATAAAAGGGTATTAGCATGATAGAACTTGAGAAGAAAAGGCGCCTACTTGATTTTTGACAACAAGGTCCCCAACTCTTATATTATCTTCACTGAAGAAGCCCAAAATCGTTCCAGAACTATAATGAATTTTGCAAGGTTTCCCTGGATCAAAATTAATAAGAATCAGTTCTTGATTAGAAATCTGAAAAAGGGTTTCTCTCTCCCTCCATTGAATTGTAACACGGTATCTGGAGATCCTGCTCCATAATTATTACCGATCTCCGTGTATGTACTGGACTTGCTAGAGTTGTATCTAGAGTGAAAAAAGCAAGCAACCTGCATGGAGAAAGAGCTTAATATTCAAAGCAATGGAATAGCATCGCCGTTTCAACTTGAAAGGAACTTTTACAAAGTGAAACTCACTGAAAAGTAACAGTGTGAAGATGGGATCCATAGGTTGGAACTGCCAGTATCAAAGATGACAGTGAACTTCTGTGGTGGTGAACCAATTCCAATTTCTCCAAAATACTGAACATCCAAATAGTTCTTCAGGGAGACTGTATTCAGTGTTGAATCATCTGAGTCATGAGTGGTAGAGCCTTCTCCCTTAGCATACATACTGTCCTTCCCTTTAATTCTAGCAGCATTTATACTGTTAATGTCAAAGCGTTGTTTCTTTAGACCAACTCTTACTAGACCATCTGAGGAAGCAATAGCCACGTACAAGGTAGATGCCAATAAACACATCACCAGCAAAAAATTCTTATCCCCCATTTATACAAGGTATCCTGTGTCCATCGGGTAAGAAAACAACTCTACTATCAGACAAAGAAAATAGCATATACAAATTTTATTAAATCATGACATTCATACACGGAGTGTGTTGAAAGGTCATAGAAAAGGATGTAATAAAAGCCTGTGACATATTGTTGTAATCTCGTATTTCTAAATGAGGAAATTCTCTGTCATCCATTCCTGCCTGCTGGTGGGAGGAACTCTTATGTTGAACCATGTAAATTGTTTGTGTTCGTCTGCGTTTGATTTTGTTCTCTTTCATACTTAATTTTTTGTTGTATGAGTCACGGTTTCAGGGCTATTACACAACACTATCAAATGAAAACAAAAAGGATAAAAAAAAGAAGGTAAATTGGGTACCTCTTCTACAAGATCAATTCCCACTAAGTCCTATCCCAAACAGAACAAACATTCTGTGGCATGCAGTTAACAAGATGATGATATTTTGTAAGCTACGTCTAGGTTTGCCAGAGGTTACAAGTAGTCCCTATAAATAAAAACACAAGGAGCGCTCTGGAAGGCAAATAAACCCATAAATAGTTATTATCAAAAATAATCATATGACTTAGGTGGCTAACAAGATGTAGGCATTTTGTTTATTGTATCAGAGTACAAATTAACATATAGATAATGAATTGATAGCAAGGTTGTGGTGATGATACCTGAGACTAAGCAAGCTTAAGGAGGAAGCAGGATCAGCAAAGAGTATAGAAGAAAAGGCTTCAACGTAACAAAAGCTGAGGAAAAGACCGAAGATAAACAGTTTTGAGTGTAATGACTGATGAGCAACTCTCTTTTCTCGCCATTCAGCTCACCTTATTGACAGGAGTTGAGTGTACTGGGGGCGAATACTGACAAAGACAGAGGTTTCCAAAGTCATTCCCTCCTTCTGTTTTGGAACACTCCGCGAAATTTCTCGTGGTGCATGTGGTTCAAGATGGTGGGGCTCCAATGCCAAGGTGCTGGTTTTCAATGAATGCCCGGAGGAAACCCAGAGGGCGCTCATTTTTTCGCCTGTATATAGACTAGACTACAAAAAGCAAAAAGTAACCATAGGAAACAAGACAAGGATTTTTTTTTTTTTTGAAGATTCTATTGTCCTAAAAGAAGCAGGGTAGAACCTGTTACAGACTTAAGACACAAGCTGTACAACCAATATGACAACGTGCCATTATACAAATACAATTATCTACCTGTATTCTATATACAAGATTAATGATCTACAACATCCCAAGCAAGACCAGATTAAAGCAAAGCATTTCTATTTGTATAAGGAATGTATATAAGCACTCCAAGCATTCTGCAAGCAATCTCGAGAGTAGCAACTCTTAGTGATTTGCCTTTCAGAGAATTTAATAGAGCGAGGAATCTTTAAGAACTTTTACCCAAATTTGCTTGGTGTATCTGCAAGTATAAAATGAATGTCTCTAAGCTCATCCTCTTGGTGGCACAAGAAATAGTTATAAGCTAGAAAGACCAATCCCCCTGCTTTTAAGCCTTTGAAGAGTGGGAAGCTTAACTAATATAGTCATCCAAGCAACAAAGAACGTTGTGGAACCTAAGAAGCCTTTGCTAATCTACTTGACTTGCTGGTGCCTAATGGCATCCATTGTCGCAGAAGTATTTCAAGTTCCAGAACTAGAGATAATCCAAAGAAGTTCACCTAGTTTTATTCCATGTGCTAATTGCAAGATGAATTATATTGAAGCTCAATGATCTTTTACTTAGTAAATCAAATGTTGCAATGATTTTACTTGAAAATATATAATTGCCTGTTCAAGGTGGGATATAGATTTGGATTTTGAAATCTAATTAAGATTTACCTGAGAAGCTGAATTCATCTTGATGTTGGTGATAAATGATGCTAGGTAATACAGTTTGACATAAAAATGTTGTAAATTCTTGTTAAGAAATCAGAAGTCAGTTCGCTAAAAGGAACTCCTTGTATAGTGGCAAGAGAAGTTCCGTTTATATAGTTGCTTAAGCGTTGCTCTGCACTTGTCTGTGTTATGGTAATGTACTTTCTGTCTATTCTATCTTTCACTTGAAAAATGAAAATGAATATGGATTCAAAAGCATCAAAGGTACCAAGTATCAAAAACTTGCTAAACAACCAAATTTCAACTGCATTTTCCAAATTATAGTCAACTTATGTTAGTTAAACCCAACGGCCAATACAGCTAGAAATGCATGTAGATATGAACCCAGTTTCCGAATTAAGGTACCCTGATAATATGCTACATATATATTCTATACTCACATTCACGGCAGAGTAATATGCTACATCCTTCTGAATTCACATTCAATGCACCGTCTGTTTCTCCATCCATATTATCCCAGAGCTTTTTCTTTTCTTGCAGCTGTTGGAAAAATGTTTCCACAAATACCACTACTCATTCCACGGAGGACAACTGGTCATACACTTAATGTTCAACAAACCAAATCTATGTAGTAGCTATATAACTTTACATACACTTAGCTTCCCATTAGTAAATACTTTTACTATTTATATTTTTTATTTATTTTTATATAAAAAAATTAAAATGTAAATGGTAAAATCTTTCATTTTTACAACATGGAATCTACTGGAGCCAACAATTCTTTGGATTCAACTAAACTCACATTCCGATCAGTAAAACTTCATGGGGAGGCTATTCCGGCCAACAATTCTTTGGATCCTACCAGGTGTCTTGGAATGCACTGCCTAATCTCTTCAAAAGCACACAATGTTTCTGAATCAAGACCTCCAGCAAACTGCACACATAGCAGGAGCTAAATAAGGAATATTTTCAAACCACACTTTGTGATGCAACAACTGGATTTTGGACCATTAGTTCTTATTTAGCAGCACAAGCTGCTGTTCCGATCTACTCCTTGTATTGATTCAACAAAGAAAAAAGTTTTAAACTCTACTAAAAAGTCCACCACAAGATTTCATACCAAAGAAACCCTCTAGCACATGCTTGAATGTCATGATACAAGAAGAAAACATACAAATTATATTTCAGCAATCCAATTTCACTTCCAACAAAGGAAAGAAGGGAGCTTTTTGCCTTTTTCTTTATTCTTTTTAACAAGGCAGGGATTTTTTTTCAGGAGTGGGAGGGGGAGGGGGACTGAAAGGATTACCTGTTGAACCTTATGTGCAAAATGCATGACTTGAAGAAGCAGTGCCCCTTGAGCAGATTCCTTGTCTAAACTACGGACCAATTGAAGCTCCGTTGCCACCCTCTTTATGTACAACGTGGCCAGCTTCATAGAACCCTGCTTTATCTACAAAATTACAAATTCTTCACTGACAATGGTCGCTGTCTCACATGGTGAAAGATGTATAGCAGTTCAATCGAAGGTGAGAATTCAACTCACTTTAATATTTTTTTTTTCTTTTTTGACACTTCAAACTATTTTCACTGTATGGACAGTTACCAAAGGCCAAATACAGCATATTTAATTGTTCACACTGTTTTGATATAGCACTTAAAAAGAGGTTTCGGCTACTGGGAAACTCAGAAAAGTTTAAATTTCCAGGCCTACAAGACCCGTTTCTTATCACTCTGGCACTCCTAAACTAGTAGTAGTTGGTGACGAGTTCATGACCCCAAGTCTCAAGCCATAGTTCAAATTTCTTGAGGTATCTGGTAAGTATCATAACACACTGATTCAGTTACACACATGGCAGAAAAGGACCCATATTATTACTACCAATTCCCCGTTCTGAATAGGCCGATATTATAAAGCAAGAGACTTGAACTACGAAGGAGTAAAAATTATGAGGAAATTGCATCGGCCTCCCAGTCCCAATCGAATTCATTAGATTTGATTGCTTTGCTATGATGCTTTAAGATGAAATGGGGAAAATTACAAAAGGAAGAAGGAAAAAATGTATGAAACAATAAAGAGCTTACCTTACACGTGATTCCTGAATCAAGCATCCAATCAATTGGAATCTTATACTCTTGATAAGAATGCATTACTAAGTTTCTCAGTTTGATAAGCCTTTGCATGCTCTTTTCCGACCTATCATGATTACATGGGCGACTGAATCATTCAGTTTCCTCACTAAAACCCACATATGTCAGAATTAAGATTATGAAAATCTAGACTGCTGTTTATTCTGCCCTTACTTGTCTAGTAGGCCAGCCAGCCTCTTCAAGGCAGCTCCACACGGAATGCTAGTATCATCCTCATATGAAGAAATCTCATTTTCCAACAATTTTAGATCACGATATTCAATAGCAGCTTCTCGCATGGCATCAGCTTTCCTCTCTGGCCACTTAAAATGCTTTAACACTGCTCGCTCATCAGCCTGTAAAAACAGGATACAAGCAAATACAAATAACTCAAATGTACATCACCAATGTACAACTGCCTCAGACGACCAGCATATATCCATTGCTCTCTTCTTATCAAAATAAGATATCTTTTCATCCAACAGATATAATTCTGATTTCTTTTCCTTTCTCAGAAACTACAAGAAGATACTTTCTTGTGATAAAACATAATTTTCCACAATAATGAAAAACAAACTAAAACTCCTCTGTGATTTAAATTTCTTTCTGCAGATTCTGAGATGATCATTATTACTAACTTATATACTAGTTATGGAGTCCTAAAAAGGAGATTACCACTGCTATGTATTATTGGAACTGAGAACAGCCGACAGACTGTAGACTAATATCCCCTGTTTGCTATCTTTGGAGTAGGCGTAACCAGTAGTTGAAATACAGGTGGTGGCAATCGACTTAAGACTTATTGTGCAGAGTGACATGAATACGAATTAAGATCAATGGTAAAGCAAACAACCTAGAGAGATTTGAGACTTTACCAATGACGAAAGTTCGCTGTCAAGCCAATCCACAAATTTCAGGACATCTTCTATATCTGTATGAGCTGCAGCCAAGACTTTGTGGATGAGACTGTTGATGAATTCCCCTTTTGTTTCAACATCCGCTTTTATCTAGCAAAATATCATCAATTGATAACAGCTTAATCTTCAGGGACAACCAACAGAAAGAAAATCAAGCAGCTGTATATCTTTAACTCAAAATAATAGATGCTTACAGCCAGCAGATGAGCTGATCGATTTTGAATTTCACCAACTATGCTACTATGTGCGCTAATAACGGTGGGTTTGTTGTGATTCCATGCTGCTGCTGCTGGAGGATACTTTTTCCTTTCTTGCCTTGTCAATGACAATGAGTTGTAACATTGTAGAGGGACCACTACAGAGGAATCAGCCTTTGGAGTGGTAGTTGTTTTAGCAGGGGGCCGAGGTGGCGGTGGCGGTGGTGGCGGAGAGGAAACTGCTTTTGCACATGGCTCTGCACCGGCAAGTTTTGTTGTCAAACTAGCGGGTTGGGGTAATGGCGTTTGAACTGTTCTTATCTCCTTGATTGCCTCCCTTGTAATTTTTGGGTGTTCCAATTTGTTGGCAATGAATTCCTGAATGTCCTTGAATTTGAAGCTCTGGTCATCTCCATTTGATTCCCTCTTCATTCAATAGATGCGTATAGATGATGAAATTGTAGGACTGCAATTTGAGAAATCTAAACTAGGAGAGTACTAGTATTTTTCAAGAGACGTGTACTTTTTCAAACGATCTTTTTGGAAAATTAAATACCAAATCTTTTTTCCAGAAAGATAAATTTCTGATTAAAAAGACACTCCATATTTGAAAAAGTTACTTTCTTTCTTCTGAATTATAAGATGTTGTACAACTACTTATCAAAAGCAACAGATGATTGCAAATAACAGATTCATATGTAGTAAATATTAAGGATCTCACCTGCAGCTGGACCTTGTCACGGCTTGCAAGAGCTGCTATCTTTGCTTCAGCAGCGACAAGATCCTCGTTAAGCTTTCTGTTCAGAGACTCCAGCTCCATATTCAAGCTCCGTGCCCCATCCAATTCTGCCTTCAAACCCAGCACCTGAGTCCGCAAATCTTTAACCAAAGCCTCACTACAACTTAGCTTCTCTCTCAGCTCATCAATATTATTCTTCTCTATTGCGCTTCTGCTTTCTTCGCTCTTCTTAGTAAGATTAGCGTTAAGACGCCTAGGCCGCGCAAATTGGTCCACAACTCTACCCTTGTGATGAGATCCCACAACTTGTGGTTGGTCTCCAGATTTAGGCTTGTTCAGCAGCAGAGACTTACTGCTGTTCTTCGTGCTGTCCTTGACATGAGGAGTTGCAGTTTCGGGCCTTGCTTCCGCTTTTGCTGAATGATTTATAGGCTTGGAGTTGACTCTACACCGAGAAGGGGTTGTGCTCTGCAAGTGCGACATGGGTGTAAGCTTGCACGCTGCTGGTTTTAGGGTTGTTGGTGTTTCATGCTGCTTCATTGAGGTCAAACTTGGATCTTGCATTGCTTAATTGACTTAATTCTCAGGAAAGCCTGGTGACCATAACTGGAAACACAAGAAAGAATGCTAGTATTATAAGATAGGTTACGTAAACACTAAAACAGAGTTTAAGAAATATTAAGTGTTGTGTGTGTGTTGAACTTAAATCACAAACGGTGTCTCTCTGTCTGTCAAGTTGAGGTTGAAGAGTGTTATGTGAAACCCGTGGGGAGGTGTGTCAGCATCTGATCATCTGACTGACGATGGGGCAAATCTAATGGGGTCTGCCTGCCTGCCTATGACTAGCAGCAGCGGCTTTTGCCTTTTGCTGTATCTCCAATTCTCCACAAAACAACAAACATTTGATTATTCCATCCTTGGCACTTCATGTCTATGCCTTGACTCTTTTGGTTTTTTGCTGGTGAAAGAATGCAGATTTTTCACGGCTGCCGGTGGGGGATAGGAGTTTTTGGAACCAAGCGACCAAAAACTATAATTTACTTAAATCACTAGCTTTACCAATGAATACTTGAGGGGAAATCACACCACCAAACAGGGTACGCACGAATAAATCATTTTCTATCTGTCAATAGGGGTGGAGTCAAGATTAATTACATATAATAATAACTATCTTGAGATAAACAACGGGGATGGGTCCATTACAAGCACACCATTGAATGGGTTGAAAGTAACTACACTACAATCTGGACTTGTGTGCAGTACGTTGTACCTGTATACATCTCTATGACTATGCGTACACCCTAATCATGCTAAAATAAAATTTAGAATTGGGTTCAGGTTGTCTCATCACAATCTACAAAATGTTGGTTCGACGTTACGTTAGTGCAATGTAAGCCAGCCTCTCCTTTGGCCTTTAGGGTTGGTGCAACTGCCTTTCCCCTGAATGCTTTTCTTTCGTGGTTAATTATAATGAGGTCAGTTGAACAAGCGATTAATAGTAATTAGACAAAGCCAAGTTGGGTCATGAAGAAGAAACAAAATATCCAATTGGACAAACGGCAATTAACATGTTGTCTGTCTGTCGTCTCCCCATAGAGAAGAGAAGCAAAGCATTAAGGTATAGGCCATAAATTGAGACTAAGAAATGGAAAATGAGAGAATATCCGATTGTGGATGGATGGATACAAAATGACATTAAAATGTCAATGGAGGTTCCGAAAACAACACACCATATTGCCTGCCTTCAAATATATTAGTAAAACAAAATTAAAGCAGCATTCATATTCAATGCTCGCATGGCATGCCCAATTACACACTTTTTAATGTCCCGCATTCATAATCACCAAATAATAAAAGTATGACAGATTGACGTTAAGATGTCCTCAGCTGGATGCATCTATGTCTCTCTACCTTGAAAGCTGAAAGCAAGCCATTGCACTTTGGTCTCACCACACCTTATTAGGACCACCTTATCGGCTTATCCTCTCTCTCTCTCTCTCGGATGTGCCTGCCAATTACCTAGGCTTTGTTTCATTTGCTACTTTAAAAACTCTCCTCTTAAGCCTAAAAGTTATTTTTGTTCTCTTCTGATACAAGCTATCTTGTTTATTTTCATAAACTAATAATAAAAAAGCTTATAAATCATATCTGAAAAGAAAAAAGATCATTCAAATTCCAAAAGCAACAGTCACACTCACAATTTTTACAGGTTCTTGTGACATGACATGTACTTGACTCACAAATATATATATTTAAAAAAATTAACAATTATAAATAATTATCGTTAAATATGAGATAGACAGAGGGATGGATTAATTAATTTTTAAAACATTGTATTATATAAACTAATGCACAAGGACGGAGATTTCCTTGGAAGGGAGAACAGGGATAATGAAAAGGGTGTTGCTGTAGGTTAGTTGCCGTTTCGCATCACATCAGTTGTCATTCTGTTGGACTGATGGTGATTTGTGCAATGCATCCACATTGTGATATGTTAAAATCCTTACATTTAATCTGACAATAATTTTTTGGATGAGAATAGATATTTAAAGTCCTGAATTTCAAGGGCCATTTAGTTTGAAGCATACGTTGAAAATTATAAAGATGACATTGACATTATATATTATAAAAATGTATTCAAGTCATGCTAACATGGTGGGTGAAAGCAGCATAATTAACTTGCCGTTGAGCTAGTGATGATGACGATGATGATATACATACAGCAATGGAAGTCGTCATGGATTGCTGGCAAGTTTTTTGAGTTTATATATATATACATATACACATATATATATATATGTATATATGTATATGACCTCTTGCATTGATTAATCCCCATCTATCAAGTAACATCCAGTTGGTTTTAGTAATCATTTGACACTCATAAGCAAGTCCTCGTCAGCACAATTCTATTGAAAATCCACTAAATATGATGATTATGATACAAAGAGTAAAATATACTCCATCTCCTTCTCCCTCTAACAACAGACGACGCATGCATAATCTTACGGTGGGATCCTAAAAGTGGTTTATGACACCAGCCAGCCAGCCGGCCATACCATAACCATCTATGGAGTAAAAAGCACAGCTGGGAATTAATTAAGAAGATTTAGACATGTTGAACATAGATTTCGTACAGGCTTGCCATACAGGAAAGTAAGCAATACTCGGCTGGCTATGAGGAGAAATGGGCACATCAATCTTCCTGTTTTTTACACTTGCATAAATAAATTGCTGAAAGGGTTCTTTCAGACGTTGAAGCACCAACGCTCATCAACATTAAGACAGGGTCCAAATTTACAAATTGTTAGGACTGACAAATGACAAACGAACTCATCCTATGTTGCAGCACGAGGAGGAATAATGCCCAAGCCAAATCAAATACATTCAGTGAAACACAACTTATCAGAATCCGATACTCATCTCAAAATAGATGATTATATATTGACTGAAACGGCATTCACAACACATTAATCTAATCAACCCGACGTCTGTTATCTGGTGAAACTTGAAAAGCCCATAGTTCTCAAGAAATTGTAACTGGAAAATATGACCAACAAACAGTTCATCTCTCTTCATGTTAAGTAATTGAAAGTGTAAACATGTATGATCAAATTCATCTTTCATCAGAGATGGAAGAAATAACAAATAAATGAGCAAAAGCCGCCAACTCTGGTGCTTCTATCCTGTTGGCACAATGTTTGAGCGGGAGGATTTGAACCACTGCAGTTAAGCTAGTGGTGCCTTTTAAGTAATAATAACATGCCTTGAAAAGATTACCTCTAACTAAAATGCTATGTCAGATTCATTCAAGTTTTACATGCTTGACAAATGCACATCTGAGGAAACAGGGTACATGAAATCGCAATATCTGTAGTTTGCATGCATGGAACCATAGACTAAACCGAACAACACACACAGAAAGCATTTTCCACAATTAACAGAGATGGTTCAAATACTGTTCATCCAATTTTCGTTCATCATCAAGCTGCCAGAGGAAGCTTGCTTTTGCGCCACCTCCAATAGCTTGCTCTCAAAGAATCCACGTGCTCCAAGATGCAACAAACTGCTTTTGCCAGGTCAGAATCTAGTGGGTGATTGTCTGAAGTCCACAGAGCATCTACAGCATCTCTGAACTCTTCACTTGGTTGAAAACCATGACATAGAAGATCCAGAAGCATACTCAAAGCAAATACATAGTTGCTTTTGGCATTCATTACCTTCAAACACACTAAGGAGATCTGTGGATCATTAACCCAAACCTCAATGTTGTCCTTGTAAAGACCCCGGAGGTATCTCCATGGGCTCTCATTCTCTGGCTTGGCCAGAATGGCTTCCACAGTGTATCTCACTTCAGACTCTCTCATGGCTTTGAGGCCTCCCAAGAAAGGAGATCTAGTTATAACAAAATATCTCTGTTTCAAATAAGTAAATGAATGAATAAATGTAAATTGACATTATTAAATATGAAAGAAAAGAGACAAATAATGATTACAGTGCGAAGAAAGCAGTGATAGGCATTCACAAGAACCACGGCAGATGGTCTGGCATTGTCAGCATCATTATATGGTTAGGATCCATAGAGCAATAGCAGAACATTTCATCCATACCTGATTCCAAGCAGAATTATTAAAAATATCTTCTTCAAGGAGCTGCTGACAATAATCAAGTTCATCTTCCCATCCTCCTAGTGCCTGAAGCACCCACTGCATTTAGAGAGGGAAAAAAAAACCCTACTTTGTAACTTCAATTCTCACATAAACCATTAATAAATGCTACAAAGTTTAGCCACTACTCAACCAAAAAAAAAATCAAGGAATAAAAAAGGTCTCAAAGGGTTCTTTTAATTATAATCTACAATAGAGGGTTAACCAACCTGCCTATGTGACCAGGCATGATAATTTTTGGCATCAAGTGATAGTATCTTCTTAGTGAGTTGAAGTTCCTTGGCTCTAGCATCAATTCCCAATCTCTCAACAACCCACCGACGGTGATGCCTAAAGAATTTCATAGTAATTCTTACAGTTAAATGGGGTATGAGAAAGAAAACGAAAAGATTGTAGCACTTGAAATCAACCAAAAAGTTGACTAAAGACTTGAAAGTTCATGGTCTTGCAATAGGTATAGACAACAATCATATTGCTAAGGAATGATAGACACAACTTGCATTGACCAAGATTCAATGACTATTTCCATAGTAAATTGATTATACCATTAGCACATAACATGCATGTTTGCAAAGCTATGAATGGTGGAAGTCGGAGCACACCATTGCAAACATTAAGAGCATGCTTGGAAAAAATAAAATCCTAAAAATGTTGTAGAGTTCATTTGAAAATTCATAATTTAAATCAAGCCATAGTTTTTCACTTAAAAGATTTTGAAGTCATGATCCCATTACTGCTGTCACAAGTCTGATAAAAGATTCGCACAAAACGAGAGGAGAATGCATCGTTACCACAATTGATAGTTCTTAGAGTTAGAATTGGCAATCTGTTGAAGGAAATCCAGTTCCTCGTACAAATCGACATTAAGGGTTTGGAGTAGGAGTCGCCTAAAGTGCCACACCTTCACCCACAAACAAAAAGATATACAAAGTAGTTTAATAGAGGAGGAGTTAAAAACAAGAAACAAGACAGATATCACATAGTAATATCTTACGGTGTAATTGCCAGGATTGGCGACGATGGCTTGGCGAGTGAGACGGAAGGCACGAGGGGAGCGTTCATCAGCTTGGTAGATGGCTCGGAAGTAGTCCATGGTTTCGCGGAATTCTTCCTTGTAGGCTATGGGGACTACTGGGTTGGGACCATCATCTTGGGGGAGAGGGGTCACATCACACCACTCGACCCTCCTGCTCAGTGAGTGTCCGTCGGGTTCATCTGATTCCATCTTCAGTGTACGGTAGCTGCCTAGAGCTGGAGGGGGGAACAAGAGGGCAAGGAAGGATGGATGCCCATTGGCCATGGGCCAGTAAATAGCAGCCACGCACGTCCAAATTCCAACCCATGTTTGATGGGTCTACACCAAAGTGGGTTTAGGGTGTATTTCGGAATACGGATATCAAAGCAGTTGTGGGAGCCTTTTCTTTATTCGGAATTCGGGACTTCCTTTTGTTGATAATCACAGATTTGGACTTTGCTGCCCAATCCAAATATTGCTTTTAATTATTTTTATTGGAAACTCAACTAAGATTTCTTTTCTAGCGGTGGTACTAAGCTTAAGCTTTCCTTTCTTTCATTCATGTCTCCAGACTCCAATCCAGTACTATTAAGACAAGAGCAACAGACACAAGCAATGGAGTAGAAGCACTTCCACCCAGAATCCGTGAAGCGAACTTGAGTGGTGTTTATTCCGCATTCCCTGTACCAAGTCGGTTCCATGCTCAGGCACAGCTAAAAACACAACAGTTTACTCATTAACATAGAAACCACAACTCTTCTACTCACTGTTTACTGTTCACTACAATCACATAAACATAATTATTTATTATAAGATACACTCAATTTATCTTCCAAAACAATTTTATCATCATATCGCCGGTCTCCAATTTTCACACCTTGTTCTGCTGTCAACAGTGATGTGAATATGAATCGTGAGCAAGTGTCTGCAAACACACAAAGCAACGCCTCAATTTCACTTCTGCACATCTCATATCTATCTATATTTACCAATTCAATTCATTCAACACTCTCATTACCTGCTCCTGGGACCGGAAATACATGAAGGGCGTATAATTTAGAAAATTGGACACCCTAGATGTATATATATCAGCATACCTGAAATTACAATTCATTAATATAACTCTACATCAGACATCAAGACAGGATTTTGAGGCATAAGCACATACTTCTCTATTTGTCGCATCAAGTGGCTTTTGTCCCACAGACCCGCACGCGAAAGAAAGCCCCACCTAAAGCAAAAGATTTTAGACCATCTCAACTCCTTGCTCTAAGGTTTCCAATCCTACACAAATATGCATGCATGGATGCACACCCCCCATGAAGAAACACAGATGATCAACTAAACCCACTCTTTTTAACGAGTTGACTCCACACAAGTGAGCGTTCAGATTTTCAAAATATTCAAAATAAAGGAGAAGCCTTTTCTAGCTGATTGAAATAATCTCAAAAGATGTAACTTTCTCTCTCCTTATTTTACCTTTTATTAAACAACTCTCCGTCTGCGTCTAACATTGGAGCAATCTTCTCATCTAGTCTTTGCATTACAATAAGAAGCTTCTGCATGCTCTCTGTCAGTTCTTGGTCATCCATGTTAGTTGCAGCAAGTGTCTAAGATCATGGTGAGAAGGAATAAACAACTTTATCGTTTCACGATGCCAAACATTAGTTTTCTCTGAATACATGTTAAACCAATAAATTTGGCAACAGTTTATGAATACATTATGCGGGGCATGCTTTTTATGATGGCAAAATTTTAGTTGCAAGATTAGCATAAGCCAAATTTGAGCATGAATTCTAAATAAATACATGAAATTTATATTGCAAGAAGCTAGAGAGAGTGCGGATGTTACTGCCCCTTAGGAAGGTTATTAATGAAAGAAAACAGGTATAAAGTATGATATGCAAAGATATAACATCATTTCATAGAGATGAGACTGCAGTATGAAGAGTAAAAAGGTATCTTACATCAAATGTTTCACAATGGAAATTACACGTAATAGGGACCATACTGCAGCATGAAGAAGAAACAGGAATCTAACGTCCAATGAATATACAATAGGATCAATCACCTGTGCTGGACGTTCTTTGGTTCTCCGTTGCAGAGCCAGACGTAGTTGGTTGAAGAGATCTCCTACAATCTCCTTTTGATTTATAAGCTCTACCAGAGTTGCTCGATGACCCCGACTATGAATTAAAGCATTATACTGTAGTGCACGAATAGAGACCCTTTTCAGCACTCTCCATGGTCCAAATTAATTGTTCAAAAATGAACATTATTTTCAGAACCAACAGTGATTAATTAAGATTACTTCAAGCTCAATGATGCCCCTTTTGCTTTGCTCTATAGTTCTGATTATATCATCCTCAATAGACTACTCAGGAAAATCATTACAATAAATTATTGAAACAAGATAAAACAACTGAACTTTTAAAACACATAAAATTCTGCTTCCATGTAAGCACAATAGAAATAACATATTCATACCTCTTCCTCCAATTCTCGACAAATCAATGCTGTTCGCCATCGTAAATGCACTTTGGATTGACTTACATCAGTATAAATATGATCACCAACATAGAGAATCTCATCACCATGGATATTTAGGGAATTTTCAACCATCTGAGCACTTCCCCCAGAGTACAAACCTCCTGCAGAAGAATAGAAGATGATAAATCAGAATGCCAAATCATATGAGCAGCATTGTTATTTCTTCTTTCAGGCACACTGCATGACAGACAGAAAAAAATATTCTAAGATTAAATCTTTGGTCAGAGGGTGCTGGAAAAGCACTACCATCAAAAGCCAAAAAGTTCATATCATGGTGTGTAAATTCTCAGCATCCTCAAATATTGGTTGAGAGGATAGTTAGACCAATTTGAAGAAGTATCTATTTAAAAGGTTTTGCTATGGGAAATGCTGCAGATTATTACCATTACAAGCTTTCAAATACCCAAGCATATATTCACTCAATGGTTTTCTCTCTCTCAACCCCAAAATTTCTCCTATATGCTGTCATCAACGATAACCAAGAAACAGGATCAAAATAGCTTAGTGAATGGTTTATCTCTCTCAATCTCTTAGTTTCGTCTATAGGCATGTTCCACCACAAAGAAACATAGGCTTCAAGCACAGATCACCTGTTTGAGCCTTGAAGCATGGACGCATTAAACCCTCACCCGTCACTACCTCATATAATGGGTGTGACATTTGAAAGAACTCTGGCTTCCTTGCTGAGACGATCACCTATACAAATTTAGACCAGCAAGAAACAAACACATCAATAGGTTATACCTGTATTGCTATCATATCTAACATTCATATGTCCATCCATTGAAGGTATTTCATCATTTATGAGAAAACCAATTGCAAGAAGTTGTGCGAAGAGAAGACAGATGAGAATGTGATGAAGCTCTTCTTTTCTGGTATACAAAGAGAAGCAACAGTTCACAATTTCCAGGTTGCCAGGTCATCAGTTTCTATAATTTGACTTGAAGAAAGAAATTTACAAATAAGTATCCTGCTAAAAACAATAATCATAAGGTAAGCATGCAGCACAAATTATACTTACCATGTCAAAAAGATCTCGCCAACCCATGTCATTGGGCAGAAATTTATTAAAAGAATGCCGCATCATTTTGTCTGTATAATGGTAATCTGAGTTTGTAATAAGCAGCAACCTTTTACCAGCCTGATGCATGTAATGTCCAAGTAAATAATAAAGAACATAATAGTTTTACATGTCATACCAGGATGAGAAGGTAAAACTGTAAAAGAGATACCTCCTTTTGATCCAAAAGTGCTAAAGGTAGCTCTGGATCAGGCTCCACAAAAAGCTCAGGTTTGGACATTATCTCACTCTGTATAATGCGACCTATCAGTATGCACTTGTGGATCACAACACTGAACAGTCAAACTTTCCTAGTTATATTTACCTTAAGTTGGCCTTCTACATGTGCCCTGAATAGAGCCTTTCCAACAGCCTTAAACCAAGCAGAGAGTTATAAATAAGCACATATTCATCTTAGAGCTGATTGAATACTAAATATACTGCAATAATTTACCTTGTAAAGTCCTTTGCAGTCCAGTGGACCAAGATCTACTGGAATTGCTCCTTCATCCAATCTGTCCACCATCTGGACATAAAGCCATATGATATTAACATAGGTTAAAATGGTGTTGACAGAAAAGGTAAAACAAATAAGTAATCTAAACAAAGAATCAGAATACTACGACTTTAAATAAGAAGAGTATGAGAGGCTGAAAATATTAACACCATAACAATCTAATGTAGCAAATTGTTGGCAAAAAAGCAAGGCAGAACAAAGATAAGGTGATTTGGCGTTTAAAGGTTTTTGCATCACAGGATGATAGCAGGAAACAAATGCGGATTTCGAGGTCTTACAACCACGACACAAGTGCCAATGTAGACACATAACAAGGAAAATTGTTGACTACACCAGGAACATGAGGAAAGTGATAAAATTGCACAGGTATGTCATAAATGCTAATTATATTCAAGAAGAAACGGGAAGGAACTCAGTTGTTAGAATTTCACAATGAAGTGCAAGTGGCCTAAAATAATTTTTACATTTCTAGGGAAAAATAGTGAGTTGTTTCTTTTGTAGTTTTAAATAGCAAGAGGCTACCTGCATGTATGCAACAGCTTCTGAAACAGAAAACAGTGTATTAAGGAACTCCCATCGACTCTCCTTCCGCAGGTCCACCAGTTCCCTCCCATACATCTCACTTCCATGCATAGAAAGTTAAGCACCACAATTGAAGATATGCCGCAAATGATGCAACAAAATATGAAATGCCAAGAAAGAGATGATAAAGAAATGAAATAGATTGCCAGAGAGCCATCCATCAAAACAGAAAATGTAATGCACATACAAGTTAATATATGAAGGAACAGCAGTGATATCCAAGGCAAATTGATCTACTACAATTGGTCTACATAATGTGTCCACTACAAGATGGTTTGTACACTAGAGTCTGTAGCCACACATTCACAACAAAATGCTGCATTATAGTTAACAATAGCTAAAGTTGCAAGGCTCAATCGATACCTAACAGCTCGAGTAGATAGCATTTTTGTGCCATGCATGGCCCTTTTTACATAGCCAAACCGATCAGCCTTAACCAGATTGCCTTTCTCTTTATCTATGACAAGACCTCTAATTACCTGCCGAAAACCAGGACAGAAAAAGCATGTTTTGGGCCATGAAATTTGTATGAGAGAGAGAGAGAGAGAGAGAGAGAAATTCAATAAAATGCGCAAAAGCAATTAAATAAGAAGTCATGAGTGTTCTCAGAAATGAAGACATTACCAAATCAGGGTCGAAGGCAAGTCCCTCAACTGGAAAACCCATATTCTTTAAATTGTCCATGCAGTAATCATAGGCCCGCCCTTCCCAAGCCTGCAAAGGAATCACTCCATGTCATACAAATCTAAATTGTTCACAAAGAGAGATGAATCCAATTATGCTGATAAAAGCAGTATCTATATCACAGTGATTTCCATTCATACAGAATAGCAACAGATATTCACCATCACATTATATTGTATCAAAGTGTAGTCCATGTCGTATCCTATGGCACTTATTGACCTAAGATTTAGAGTCCGACTACAAAATATACCACGAGGAGAAAGTCTCACTGCTGAAGGACTCTGCAGATTGAAAATGAGACTTGTGAGATTGACAAAAACAGCATAATTTGGCTTAAACAATCAATTCAACTGATTCTGTCGCAACTGAGAAGAAGAAATGGATCCACCTTCGAAAATAAATACAAACAACTAACTCCTTTCAGCTGTCTGCTTAAGTAATGAAATTAAGTACCATAAGGTGTCACATGCGGTAAGTGGAAGTAAGCACACTAGAAACTACAGAATTTCTTACCACCAACGGGCAACAACAAAGTGCTTGAGTAGATAAACATGTAAGAATACGGGATAATATAAGGCACAAGAAACCAAGAGTTTATAAAATGTGAAAGAACCAAAAAAATAAAAAAAAAAAGGGATGGATTTGCAGCACCGGGATACCCAAGTCTCTGAGTAATCCCTCAGCCTCCTCAGTCTCCATCCTAGCTACTTGTTCAATTGGACCTTCTAAAGTGGCCTGGCCGTCAAGCCCTACATTGGAATGCCATGAACATAAGTTTGTATAAAGCAAAAGCCAGCAAAATACGGTATAATTATCACCACTGTTTAAAGTAGAGAGAAAAAAGGATTCTGGAAAAGTGCCGTGAACAGGCCATTCAATGTTCATGCTCAGTCGTAGAATGGAATACATGATGGAGGAACTCAAGGACAGATGCCCTGAAACAAAATTCATTACCAAGAATTAAGTGGGGAATCGTAAAATGAGAGAGAAGATACCGAAAGCCTCGAGATGCTCCAAATTGACGTTTAAATCGCCTTTGGTGCTCTGTCCCAGATAGTCGACATCATATTTGCTGGAAGAAGTGAGGGAGAAAACATCCTCCTGTCCACTGCTACCGCTGCTGCTGCACCCACACTTGAACACCATTCTGGGAGCTCCGATCACTAAACATGTAGGAGAAATGGTGGGTCTTGGGAATAGGTTTTGGAGATATTGGAGGTTGGTCGTAGCCATTGCAAGCCACTGCAAATTTGGCCAAGATAGATGAACCAAAAAAACCTCTCCCTCTTAGACTCAAAACTGAAAGGCCAAAGGACCGACTTCTTAAATTGTGGTACTAAAATTTAAAAAGGAAAATGCTTTCTCGCTTGCTTGGTTCTTCTCCTGCTCCAGAGCTGACAGCGGACAATCTTTTGGTCAAGCCAGCCTTTTCTGTCCATAAAATCCTTTCCTACAGCTATAGACAATCAATATCAAAGCTTTACTTAGGCATGTTTGTTCTTTTTCTAATCATCATTTAGATAAGTTTTACTTATTCAACTTATGAAAAGAAAACAAATAGTACTAGTACAACAGTACTACGACTAGCAAGAAGAACGTAAGCCGTGAGACTGAGCCATAACCCCATATGCTGAATTGAGAATAGGAACATTTGTGGGCTTGTGCTAACTATAACACTGCCTTTGCCTTCCGCCAACTCACCACGGTCACTGCTCACTTGCACTTCTTATACACGGATAAAAGAAAAGAAAATGGTCGCTTTCACGTTTCCTACCAACAATTCTTGCTTTTGAGAATTTTACCAACTTTTTTACTCTAATTTTCTTACAATTTTTTTATTCTTTTTGGTCTATGCTCTGTAGGATAAATTTTTTCTTGCATACAAATAAAGTAAAAAATGCTATAAATAGGACTGTTACACTTTGAGTGGAAGTATCTACCAAGTTCAGACACAACTTCGAGTTTCAACCCAGCAAGCAGCTATCATATCCATGAATAAATAGAAAGCTTCACTCCACTAGGTTCAATCAGACCTCCACAAGATCCATGACCACTGCTGGCTTCAGTCAAGAAAGCTGACTCAATCGAAACAGTTCCTATTCCATACCAAGTACTACGAGTAAATATCACATGTACAAAAAGTCAAACACTAATGCATACTAATCGTATATGAAACAAAGTTAACCAAGGATAAAAATGATCGTAGCAACCAACAAATTTGGAACACTTTCTAGATTTTGCTTCGGAAGAACCACTTACAACAAGAAGGACATTGGACTTGTCATCTTGTCTTATCGACCTTATATTTTAAAAAAGAGAATTTTCGATATGTCAATGATTTTAACATTTGTGTGTGTATGTATATATATAATAAACCAAAATACATATTTCTATTGAACTTTAGCTGTTAAATATTTTATATTTAATAATTCTGTTTTAACAGCTATAGCTTAATAGAATTATGTATTTTGGTTGTAGAGTGTAGCGGATTAGCAGTTCTATACTTTATAATTAAGAGGTACACACCTCTTACACTAAATTGCTTAGCGATTAACGTTACATCTGTATTTTCCTGTTTATACAAGTTATTTATGAGTACTTTATTTGCTTCCCTCTCTTAATATTCTCCGTCTTTTATGGCATTTCAAAGCCTGGTTTCGTGGTTCTTCATTGATTTCCCCGTTTCCTGCCACACATATCCTTTCAAGGTTGCTAAGGTTTATTGTGAGCAAATTCTTTTCCGCTTAGTAGCTTTTCCTTCCACGTTCTGATCATGCCATTCTTCCTGCATTTCATTTACGATGTGTATGTTTTTGGCACTCTGTATGCTTTCGTACTAACCACAA